>NW_005187845.1:210509-216337 GCF_000239375.1 Pundamilia nyererei
GTGTGTCAAGCAACCACAATCAGCACAAAAACAGGGACTAAAGAGGCAGAGCATGAAGTTCAAACAGAAGAAATATTCACAGCAGATATCGGCCGCAGGATGTCGGCGCGAGCAGCTGACCTGACGCTCTTCCCCTCGTCCTCCTCACCTTCCTCTTCCTGTGCCTGAGCCTCGTCATCAGTCCTGACAACGCAGCAAATATCACTTTGTAGTCAGAACAGCTTTTGGGAGCTTCCTTGTCTTTCTGACATGCAGGGCACGTGACACACACCATGAAGCTGCTTTACAGTAAAAAGTTAAGTGAAAAAAGTGAGATTCTTGTTTTTATTTTAGTCGTTAAGGACACACAGACGACTCCAGGGTTATTAGAAATGAGCCAAGGTGACGCCTGCTCTGCGTGATGTCACATCGCAAACCAATAAACAAAAAACCTTCAGTTTCTTCTCCAAAACGAGGAAACCGAGTGAAACGCAGCCGTCGTGAGCACTTCCTCACAGAAACAACGCGATGGGTCAGCTTTCGCTTCTCTGATGTCTGAAACAGAAGAGCGTCGTCTGCACATCCACACACTTTGACCTGAAGCAGCAGCTAGCCTGAGGCTCCTCGACTCCTCTACAGTTACTGCAAACACTCATTTTCTTTAAATTTGTCACCAGCTGAAGGACGTGTCACCTCCTTCAAACCTGAGTGAGACGCTCAAATGTCCAAAACCTTCAAACACAGAGGAAGGACAGCGAATCAGCACCAACACTGCTGACAGCTTCTCTGACTGAATATACACCTGTAGCTCAGGTGGTAGAGCAGAACATCATCTGCTGATTGGATGGTCGGTGGTTCAATCTCTGGCTCCCCCGTTGCTCTCTGGTGCATCCACCAGGGTGTGTGTGTCAGTCAGAAAGTGCTACACAAGAATCAGACCATGTAAGTGTTCATATATTTGGTGGTATAATGCAGGCTGTATATTTTGTGCATGTGCAGAAGATGAGAATAAAATGTTTTCAGAGTGTTATTAAATTCGCTGTGAGGGCAGTGAACAGCTCATTAGTCCAGCCTGCGTGTCGTTGTGAGTTTCATGAAATCAGAGTAATGAGCTCACAGCTTCATTTCTAAAAATGCTCTTTAGTCCTTATAATCAGTCTGAGGACAAACAAACGCTTCAGGAGTTCTTCGCTAACTCCTCCGTCTGCCTCTGATGCTGCACCAAACTATGAGCAGCAGAAAGAAAGGAGAGACAGGCTGACCCAGGATCAGCCTCACAGGTGGAGGCCCATGTCTGAGTGCCCCCCAGGCCTGCCTTGCAGCACAGTTACATTAAAGTCCCAGCGCCGTCAGGGAGCTGCAGGCACATCCAGGCGATGGAAGTGCCAGGTGGTAGTACTACTAGTAGTAGTAGTACGCAGTAGTAGTAGTAGTATAAAAAAGTAAGTAAGTAAATAAAATTAAAAAAATTTAAAAAGCGCTTTACAAAGAAACACGCTTTGTGTTTTATTTTTGTATTAATTTATTCTGTAGTTTATTTTTATTTTGTTTATTCAGTCGTCAAAGGAGCTTGCAAAGAAAAGCGTCTGGACTTCTTTAAGTTACTTGAAGACGTTTCACCTCTCATCCGAGAAGCTTCTTCAGTTCTGATGAGTTCGGATGAGAGGTGAAACGTCTTCAAGTAACTTAAAGAAGTCCAGACGCTTTTCTTTGCAAGCTCCTTTGACTACGATGACCTGGATGACTGAGAACCTTCACAGACATGTTTATTCAGTCACACTTAAACCAGCGTGAGGTCATCCATCAGTCGACCAATCACAGCAGCTCTCTGACTGCCGACACTGATGCGCTGTGTTGATGCGCCCGGCTGTGCGCTGCGTCCGTCCGTTGTGTGGTTCCTGGGGGACGAGACCTTTTCTGCCTCCGCCAGGCGTGGATAACCCCCCCCCCCTCCCACCCCCCTGCTGAAGGCTGGAGATGACCTTCTGTGTGCTGGGGGGAGGAAGGGTGTGAGGATGGGGGCTGGTTCAGGCTGTGGTGTGCTCTTTGTGAGCTGGAGGTGCCATCCTCAGCATTTACTCACTCCTGTGGTTGTGAGCCATTCTCCTTCATTTATTCGATGGATTGTTTGTGTGTCTGCTGCTGTGAGAGCAGCGCCCCCTGTCTGTGCGCTCCTGAACTACACACCTGATCCTGGAAGCCTGATATGAAAAACGTTAGTGTTTAATGGAACCGTTTCTCTCTGCTGCCCCTGCTGGCCATACAGAGACCCTGCGAGAGGCCCTACCTGTGAAGGTGCCCAGGATGACTAAAGCTGGGCATACATTCAGTCGCATTATTCAGCTTCTGCTCAAACTGTATGATTGACTCGCAGGGGTTAGGAGGTCGTAGGTCACGATGCAGGGCCTCACACTATACGGCCCGATGCTCTGATGCGACCTGAGTGCTCACACTGTGCCTCCATAACAGAAAATCTGTCGCTCGCTCTCCCTCTCTGTCTTTCACTCACACAGACACACCACCATCAACTTTGCTAAATTGCTAATGAAAAATCAGGCAGCTGTTATTGAGCAGCAATGTAAATCCAACTATTTTCATGGTTGTTGTGGTCGTGATAATTTTGTGAAGCCACATCGAAAAGGCTCGGATGAGCTTTCCAAAGTTCTACAAGTGCCTCCATCGCTTGTGTCCAGATCACACGCTGCACTGCTGCTCCGTCTTTTCACCAACGTTTATGTGTTTGCGTGTGCGCAGTGTGAGTGGCTGCGGTGACACTCACAACGGTCATGTGGATTTCAAACAGGTTTGATTTTCCTACGACCAAGCAATTGATGATCGGGAGCTGGTGGTGAGGCGTTAATCGCTTCTCGTTACCCCGTGTATACTGCACGACGCACGATGAAGGCCAAACTCGGGCCGATCACCAAAACGGTCACACGACTGAAAAATCGGCTCAAAAAGGGCCAAAAATCGCAGAGTTTCTGCCCAGCAGAAGGAGACGCTTCGTCATGCTGTTTTATTTAATATGTGCTCTCAGAGTTTTAATTACAGACCACAGTTTTTACTAAGAGTTCGTTATTTCCTCTCTTTTACTCAAAGCGGTTTAAAAAAAAAGCCTTTATCTGTTCATCATGTTTCAAAGCTTCATTTTAAGCATCAGTGCCACCCACACTGAAAAAATGCAGATTTTTCACAGTGTCCAGCTTTTATTGTGAAAATGTTGTGAATCAGTGAGCTTTCACTTTGAGCTTTAGTTCAATTCAGTTCTTTTTTATTTCAAACATATACATTCACCAACGTTTCATAAAATCATTCCATGCAGTTGTTTGAAAAGGAGTAGGCAGAAGTATATACTTATTTAGCCCTACCCCTTCAGGTTTACATCCTCATCATCTAAATTTGAACAACAAAAACGTATACAACGCCTTCAACTTAGAACATAACATCACAAAAAAAATATTTTCTCATGTTCAACTAAACTATATTTAGATTTGCTAATTTGCAGAAGAAAATAAAGTTCAATTATACGTGTAAACACAGGAAGGCCTTTAGCCATGCTGCATTAGTGCTGATGCTCTGGCTACTTGTACACGTGGTTTAGTATTGGTACTGCTGTCAGGTGATGACCTAGTTTATTGGTCAGTGGCAAAAGGTGAGTTAGAGTTGGTGGGTGTGACCGAAAAGGTTCTCAGCGGTGTGCTGTGTGCTGATGATGATTTCAGTGGGTCACTCTGTGGAAACATGTCTGGTTCCACACACAGGGCTGCAGCACCAGCTCAGGTACAAGTGCATACTGATTGCATCATGCACCGGTGCTGTTACAGGGTGAAGGATAACCAGGACAGCTGAGGTCAGACAAGAGAGACAAAGACGTGAGGAAACACGGACCAATAAGGAATCCCTTCGTTCCTTCTTGGGATGCACTTTAATCTGGACCTTAATCTTCCATGTTTCTGGGTTATGAAATGTTCTAATCTGCTCTCTGGATTATCTGGATTTTTAACTGAAACCCTCGTTTGCACATGTCTCTGTGGCGACCCACAGCCTCAAAAGAAATCCACAAACACCAGAACAAAGCGCTGTCGGACACCCCAGGAGAACTCTGTCTGTCCGTCCATCCACCTGCTTATTGCAGTGAAGCTTGTAGGTGACTGAGCTGCTGCCCAGCTGTCCCAGGGCGGAGCTCGGTCAGGTCACCTGCAGCCTTCAGATATGTAATCATTGCGCATTTGTGACGTTATCGCTCACATTTTAATACCTTGATTATTTTTCAGGCTCAGGGACACCTGAATGCTGCTTTGGTCCAGACGGACCCTCTCAGACTGGCTGCGAGATGAAGCAGGATCTTCTCTCAGTTTCATTGTGGTCCAGAAAGTCCAAAGTTCTGGATCAGTTTTTTGTGTTTGGAGTCCTTGTTGGTTTTGAGAGCATGTGTGAGAATTTGTGGCGAGTGTCACTAAGCAGAGACAGGTGGGCTGGGTGCTTCAGTTTTGTGCAGAGCGTTGGGCGGGCGTGGACGTGCCGCTGTGACTTGCTGTGACTCGCAGTGACTGGCGGTGACAGATCTGATGTAGTTCACAGAAGACATGAAGACTGAGTGACAGCAGCTGTCCTCTGGCTCCAGAGTGGACGGTATGACTGATGAGGAAAGACAGCGGACACACGGAAACACTCAACCCTCCGCTGGCCATCGCTGCGCACACACACACTCACTGCAGACCGTCGCAGTATTAATAATAATAATCACTACTGTGCAGTCTGAACTGAGGGACCTACAGTTCGGTGCTGAGGGTCCGACCCACGAGCTGGCAGAGCCTCGCTGAGCAGCAGGAAGTGGCAGTGATGGTTTCCTGTGTGTCAGTGTGTCATGTCACTGTGGAGGAACGTTGGCCCACTTTGGTGTGTAGTATTCATCACAGCTCTGTGAGCTCTGCAGTCTGGTTGCTCCTCCCCCTGCTGACAGCTGCTAGGAGCTGCTGCTGTGCTGTGTGGACAAACATCTCCACTCTGGTGGACCTTGGTCCAGGGGTCTGGTGGGATCAGGCAGCTTTGTCCTACAGACCTTCAAAAGCAGCAGTAGCCACATGTATGGCTGGTATTTCCTCTAATGGAGCCCGGCTGTGTTAGTAAAAAGGAAACGTGTCATAACCAGGATAAAGACGTGTTTATCTTGACTGATGAGTGAAATGGAGCAGGTTCACGTCAGCCTGTAGGAGTTTGAGGAGCCCCTGCAGACCCAAACACAACACACAGGTGGACCTTGGAGGAGTAACTCTGCCTGTCTGCATTTTCACTCTCACTGGAAAGTTCACGTCTCTTTGTGATTCGCCTTCCATGCATACGTGCTGACACATACAGAGGTTCTGCTTCCGGTTCCCTCTGGGTTTGTTCAGTAACCAGCGCCTGTTTGACTGGTGTGGCAGGGCCGCCACTTGACCTCTGACCTCTCTTGGCTGCTCGGTTGTCCGTGTGATCCTTCAGGAACCTACTTCAGGTCTGGATCAGTCCGAGTGTCGAGTCCAGCAGCTGCCCTCCTCCTCCTCCTCCTCCTCTTCATCCTCGCCGGGAAGAGTTACAACCTGGAGGGAGGAAGAAATGCAGGAAGCAGAAGATGAAGGAAGCGGAACAGGGGGAGAATCTGTATGTGTGTGTGTGTTTTACAGAGTAATTATTAGTAATTAGCATATTATTCTAATACCGTCGTCATATAGACAGCCTCGAGTACAGCCAGATAGCAGTGATACACACACACACACACACACACACACACACACACACACACACACACACACACACACACACACACCCGTAGGCTTTGGGCTGACTGCTGCATTATTCATGTTTGGCCT
>NW_005187845.1:217037-219499 GCF_000239375.1 Pundamilia nyererei
GTGTGTGTGTGTGTGTGTGTGTGTGTGTGTGTGTGTGTGTGTGTGTGTGAGACAGCCTCGGGGCCTGCTGGGAGCGCGTCTTGCCGCCCCAGCCTGTCCTGTCTCATCCAATCAGGTCTCAGGGTTTTGTTCGGTGGGGTGTTAGCATCACTACATGCTAACGGTTAACTCCGAGGCTAATAGCATACACATTAGGCAGGGCTGGTTACACTCTGATAATTGGTGTGAGTGTCTGGGGTGTGTGTGGGGGAGCTCACAGAGGGCCCTGTGAGGGTCAGTGTGTGACCAAGGGTCCTCGCACTGATGGGAAGACAGGCGCATGCGTGTGGTTGGCAGACAAAGACAGGAAGAAACGGCTGCTTCCTGAGAAGGAAGCGTGACGGCGAGCCTGATCCCGACGAAGGGGTCACCTTTGCAGGAAACACCAGCCGGTTTCCGTCCTGGCGGTCGCAGATGAGCTGTAAGGGCCATTAGGACGGGGGAGGGGGGTGAGTCGTGAATGTCTCACAGCATGGATCTCCCAGTGTGAGTCCAGCCTCACTGCTCAGTCTCCAGTTAAAGCATGTTATTTTACTGTACGTTAGATAATCTGACTCTGGACAGCAATGCTTCGTGTTCTGTCTCCCATCAGCGATCTGATTCGTTATTAAACTCAAAGGTTTAACAGCAATCGCAGTCTTGCAGTGTTTCCATGTATGGTGTTGCTGTACTGTGGTCAAACATCTGTGACGTGAAACAAACAGCATCGGTAAAGCTGTCTGTTTCACGTCAGCAAATCAATCAAAGAGGCTCAAAGTGTGCAGACTGAAGCTAACAGAAGAGACGCTAAAGCCTGCAAAACATATCAAACTAGCATTTTAACAGCAGTGTGAGCTAATCCCTACACTGTGTACATATCTCAGCAAGCGTACGCATGAGCGTCGTTATGAACCCCATGAAACAAAAAACAATCAGAGAAAAAACAAACTATGAAAACGTTTCATTTTTTAAATAAAGCAGAGATAGATGGAAGCAGGACAGGATTAGACTTTGTTCTGAGGATCTGTGACCTCCACACTCTGTGCTGTCAGGTGGGTTGCAAAGTGGCTTGCAGATACCCTAAAGGAGTCTGTATAGAATAGAATAGCTCTTTATTCTCATTCTAAAGGGCGATTCTATTCTATTCTATTATGAAACGTACCAGTTTGATGTGTAGAAAGAGATCAGCCTGTGAAAGTCTAGATCACCATAAAGACACGAGAGTTCAAAAGCTGAAACAAAGACTCTCAGGTGATGCAGTGACCGATGACCTCAGTGAAACAGTCCTGAGATTCATCAGGGTTCAGGTGGATGAAGTACAAAGCTTAAAGAGTCCCAGAACTAAAGCTTTAGGTGAACGGCAGCATCAGAGGTAGTAGTCCAAAGGTCCACGATTGATCTGGGTCAGTGAGAGATGAAGGGAAAAAGTCCCATTTTCATCCATCATGTGACATTAATGATGACGACCAGCGTGATTTTAATCCCACCTACACCCACCCCCCGTGTTAAGGTGTGTGTTGCTGAGCTTTGTCTGCTCCTCCAGCTGTTGTGTTGTTTTACATGTGCAGCTCACTGTCTGTTTTTCAAAATAAAATGTCAGGTTTCATAATAAAAGCTTGGCTAGAACAATGCAGCAGTATAAATCTGATGCTGTTATAGGGCTGGGCGATATATCGAGTTTTTAAAAAATATCGATATATTTTCATACGAGATATAAGATGTGACAATATCCTTTATATCGATATAGTCTATGTTACGTTATAATTATACTTGTGGAGCCACAAGTTTGCCTCTCTTTCGTCCACTTTTGTCTCTAAGCAACGTTACTCGGCCTCGCCTCTCCTTCACTGAATACAACTCCCCCTCCCCCATAGCTTCACCTACAGGCAGCGACCAGATGGACACGGCAAATCTCCGTTAGCGAGTTGTGGGGCTGGACGGCGTCAACGTGTTAGCGAGCTAACCGCGCTAACGAGCTAACCACGCTAATGACATGCAGCCCACAGGGGCTGCACGGCCTAAAATCCTTTCATTTTCTCAAAAGTTGACAGTGCGCCTTATGTATGAATTCTGGTTGTGCTTACTGACCGCGAACCGATTTTAGGTGGTACATGGCGCTCAGCAATCTGTCAAAATTTTTTTACGACTTTGGTAAGCTACGGAGCTGCAGCGCTTGATGGGTTGTCGGAGGATTACGGCTACCGTAGTCTGGAGCCTCGCGGAGTGATACGTTTTGTGCTTCGACGTAATATTACCGTATTGTGTGTGTATAAGGACCATAAATGGCACCTGTTCAGAGACATGGTTACGAAGCGGATTTCAAACTCAAGGCTGTCAGTCACGCAGTACAAGTTGGGAACAGAGCAGCTGTGAAATCTGTCTTTGTTATTATGCTCAGCGTCTGTTAGTTTACATTTTGACTGCACAATTATGAGCTTTTTGTT
>NW_005187845.1:222097-224044 GCF_000239375.1 Pundamilia nyererei
TTCACATTCTGTCTCTCACAGTTGAAGTGTACCTCTGGTGCAAATTACTGACCTCTGTCATCATTTTAAGTGGGGAACTTGCACAATCGGTGGCTGACTAAATACTTTTTTGCCCCACTGTATTCTGTCGGGATACCTACCAGGTGAAGCTAAAGGCAAGATATGCTTCATCATATGTTCCAGTCTTTGGCTTGGAAGAATATGTGGCAATGCTTCATCCTGTGCTTTGTGTTTGTGTGGGAGCCTCATCAGAAACCTGTCCATTACGCTAGCAGTGTCCAAGCAGCGACACTGAATCACCTCAGCTGCTCCTTTCATTGGTGTAGAGCTCTACCCTGAGCTCCTCGTCTCCCCGACGTTGAGGAGACAGTTCAATGGAAGCTCGTTGGCCTCGAGGATAAACGTCAAGCTTTACCTCCCGGCCCTGCGCCTCGCCTCCCGGCCCTGCGCCTCAGCACGGTGCCCAGCTCACAGCAGTCGGCCGTGCTGAGTCATCAACCAGGACCAAGCCGTGGCCTCTTTATTAGGAACAGTCTCAGGTGGCCTCATGCAGCTCGCCTTGCTGCTCTGAGAAGGTTTTTGTCACGTCTCCTGGTTTAAATAAAGTTTGTTCACTTTGAGCTGCTCTCACATTCGAGGATCAAAGAGTTAAATAAAGTCTTTCAGTCTGAGTCATTAATAAAAACTCGGAGGAGGAGGCTGAAGGAGCTTTAGAGACAAAACCACAAACGAGTCATTTTCCTAATCTGTACCAGATGGCTTCATTCAGCCTCGCATACTTCAGAGAGAGAGGGAGAGGAGGGCGAGGGTGGCTCCACCCAGGCGCAGCGCCAGCCCTCGCTGTGTGTGATTGGCTGGCTGCTGACAGATTAGGCTGGATTAGAGCAGCAGCAGGGGTCTAATCCAGCCCACCAGCAGATCAGCGAAATGTTATCAGATCTCTGCGGAGTCCGAAGGAGTCCGGCTGCTCCCGCGGGCGGAGCTCAGAGCCCGAGTGTGGGAGGGAGGACTGCCGGCCTCCTCCAGCTGTTTCTCCTCCGGATTCTTCGAATGTTTCCTCGCCTTGTGTCATTTTCTCTTTCTTTAGCAGAAATCCTTGCTCCTTCTGTCTGTCTCCTGTGTTTGATGGTTTCTTATCAGTCAGATAGAACATGAAACGGCGAGTGACGTGAGGTCGTCTCAGTTTCTGTCTTCCTGTTTTTGCTCGTTATTCACTGAACTGCAACAGTTGCTCTATTTCTGTCCCGTCGTCGGGATATTTCTCACCTTATCTCAGTTATTTATTTATTGTTTGGTTAAATTCAGTTTTCTTCTTTCTCATTTTCTCTGTCTTTTAAATGGTTCATTGATCTTTTGTCTTAGATTCTTCATCGCTTTTCTTTTTTAATTCTTCACTTTTTCTTCTGTCCTGTGCTCTGATTGGCGGGTTTGTAGTTTTTCTTCTTCTCTGTTTTTAGAATAAACTCACTGTCTCACCATTGATAAGCTGAACCCGAGTCTAAATAGAGATTGACAGACAACATGACTTTTGCGCATTGCATGCCGGGTACTAGTGGCAAAACAATCCAAGTACCGCATCAAATGTTTGCATTTGCAGCACCGCAAAACCTTTCCGGTTCCAATACCTTCTTGCTTTTTCTTTGCCCCCCCAAAAAGTTATGTACAAAACGAAGGAGAACAATGCCGGTCCGTACAAAGACAGACTTGATGAAAAGTCAAAGGAAAGATACGAGGAAAAAATCAAAGGAGTGAAAGGGTCAGACCCTTACGAGCACAGAGTGGACAAAAGATGTTAGCGTGCTGCCCAACTTTCACCACGCTCATATTTATAATCATACGGTTCTTGGAGTGAGTGCATACACTCATGAAGTTTAGTAACTTCAGGTCACTGCAACAAGCCCAGGTACAGTTTACCGATGGATGGGTGCAGGACCTTGAAATGCACCG
>NW_005187845.1:224614-228481 GCF_000239375.1 Pundamilia nyererei
ACCGGCTATTGCAGTTAATAATACAACAGCTTCTTGACATTTTTGTGTTTCTTTTTATCGCTATGTGACTGATTTCAATTGAAAGATAAGATAAGATAAGATAAGATAACCTTTATTAGTCCCACACGTGGGAAAAGCCTGCATGCACTAGTACCTCTTGCCACGAGTTCCCAGAATCCTTTGTGGTTTTACCCCTGAATCACGTCACATTTTCAATCTCTACACCCGCCTCCATCATATCAGCAGGCCTGTGGGCTACAGCTCCCACTGTGTGACTTTATTAAACACACGAGGGGGGATCTACGTTACAGTCCTCCTGTATTTGTTGGGCAGGTCGGGGGATGGTTTGGTAACATTTAGCCGCCTTCAGATTGAATGGTAGCATCACACAGTCACAGATACCTGCTGATCAGTATCATCCAATCAAACTCGAGCTCTGCCTTCTTGGATGCTCTGCAGTCTTTTGTGGTGAGCGTGGATACATACCAGTGCATTACTTAGAGCTTTTCTGATTCAAGTCTTTCTGTAGCTTCCATAAGTGACATCTTGTGTGGAGCTTACACATAAGATCATCGGTGGTTTGATGGCTCGTTACCAACGTTTCATGTCAGGAGCACCTTTAGAAATATATTTACTTAGAAAGTAAAGGCCACACCCCTAATCATGTAGACTTTAAGCCTTGAACCAGGTGGTGTTATGAACGGGGACATTATCTATCAAGACCAGCTGGGTCACCTGTGTGTGGGCGGGACACACCTGGTTTAGTTGATTACTTTGGGCTGAGATCAGAGTGATCTTTATTGATTATTGATTGGACACTGACACAGGTGTGCACTTTGAAATTAGACTTTAGTTTGGGTTTGTCTGTAAAGGGTTAAAACTCCTGTACAAGTTTTAGGAGAGGACCATTAACAGTTATTGATCAGAGGACCGGAGAATAAAGAGGGCAGGCGATCGATCACTGAACATTATGATTAATTACACCTGCTACACACATACACACAAGGCAGAGTGTGTGTACCCTCAGGCAACGTTTTCTTCTCTCTCATCACTCTACCAGCGTGCACACACACACACACACACACACACACACACACACACACACACACACAAAAAGAGGGTGTGGAATGTGATGGAAAGACTGCGTGTGTGTGTGTAAGAGAGAGAGATCCCTGGAGGTGTGTGTGTGTGTGTGTTTGTGTCATTTCCTGTCGAGGCGAAGAAGAAGAATGCCCGAGAGCGTGTGATCCCTCTGAAACTCTCAGCTTTGTTTCTGTGATGAGATGAGGGCGAACAAACGGAGCGGGACGGACAGACAGGAAGACGGCGAGCGTCAGACTAGCTCGCCGTAAGCAGCTTCCACGCATGTAGAAACGAGAGCAATGTGAGAACATGTTTCAGTCGGACTGAATACAGCTGACGCACAGTGCTGCTGTCAGAGTAAAGGTGGACGGTGTCAGAGCAACAGTGTTGTAAATCAAGCGCACCCCTCTGTCTTCTAGCTGTTTACTTCCTTTGGGGAGAACATGAGTGTTGAAGCTCAGCAGTGTCCTGCAGGTGATCCTTACCTGCACCTTCACCTGTGGTTTGACCTTTCATGAATGATCAGTTAACACAGTTCATTTATAAAGGAAAAAACCCTAACCCTCTCCTGTTCATGCCAGTCTAGCTCATTAAACTAAAAGTACCATGCAGCACCAAACCAACAATCAACCACATCAGCTGCTGACAGGACTTGGATCTGGTGATCGCCACACTCCTCCCCTAAGGAAAAGCAACTTCTAGCCTGAGTAATATTATTATTTTTTATCATTTCATATTAGTTCTTCGTGCTGTGATGTGTCCTCCTCTTCATCATTGGTTACAAATGTCAGCAAGTTTTTGTTTTGATCCTCCCCGCCTGTTTTGCTGTTACGTTCCTCTTGATACCCAGATGTTAGCAAAGTATTAGTGCTGGTGTCTGGAAAGCCCAAAAAGTTCTCATCCACAGTTTCCTCCTCGAATATTTCTTTCAAATGGTGTTGTTGTTGCTTCTCCAGTTGTGTGGCTGTGGGATAACAAGGTGTTAGTTTTGAGACATGGACTATCAAATCCTCCCCCAAATCCTCCAAAACTACTGGACCAACCTGCTGCACCACCCGGTCCTTGCCATTTGGGAGCCAGCTTGGCAGTGAAAAACTGTAAAGTGCCAGGAGGATTGCCATGATTTATACATTGGGGAAACCAAACAGTGTTGTGCGGAAGGCACAAAACAGAAGAGCTACCTCGTCAGGCCAGGACTCTTCAGTCTATTTACACCTACAGGCCAGTGGACAGTTTCAATGATGAGGATGTACACATCCTGGATAGGGAGGAACGCTGGTTTGAGGAGTGCTGTGATTGCAGCCATTCCCCAACTCTCTGTGAATGGTACTCATGGCCACTGATCAGTGGTCTTTGATCAATGATCTTTGATCAGTGGTCAATGGTCCTTTTGCATATTAATGATCATAAACTGACCTCACAGCCTGTTGTTAGTCAGTGCTGCTGGTGTCAGTCATTACTGTTTATAAGGTTGGAAACCTGCAGTCAACTGAGACTGAAGGAGTTCAACTCAATTCAAATTTCAATTATATAGCACCAAATCACAACAATGGTAGCCTCAAGGTGCTTTATATTGTACAGTAGATCATACAATAATACATACTGTACAGAGAAAAAACCCAACAATCATATGACCCCCTATGAGCAAGCACTTTGGCCACAGTGGGAAGGAAAAACTCCCTTTTAACAGGAAGAAACCTCCAACAGAACCAGGCTCAGGGAGGGGCGGGGCCATCTGCTGTGATTGGTTGAGGAGGAGAACAGGATAAAGACAAGCTGTGTAAGAGAGACAGAGATTAATAACATGTATGGTTCAGTGCAGAGAGATCTATTAACACATAGTGAGTGAAGAAGAAACACCCAGTGCACCATGGGAATCCCCCAGCAGTCTACAACCAACACTGAATCCTCCCTTAGCTGTAATAGGTGTAGTTGTGGCTGTCCTCTTTAGCATCTACATGGATGTTAAAATCAGCCACAATAATGATTTTGTCTGAGCTCAGAACTAAATCAGATATAAAGTCTGAGAAATCAGACAGAAACTCTGTGTAAGGCCCAGGTGGACGATAGATGATAACAAGTAAGACTGGTTTCTGAGTTTTACAGCTGGGGTCGACAAGGCTATGTATCAGGCTTACAAAGAATTAAAAGTCTGTCTGGGTCTTTGGTTGATTGATAACCAAAGACCACTGAGTCCACAGATGTCAAGCTCAGAAGGAGAGAGTTCCAGAGTCTGGGGGCAACTGTGGCAAAAACTCTGGGTCCCAATACAGGATCTTGTGGTACACCATAGCTCTCACATCTGTGTAAACAAAGTCTTGTAAAAAGGTGAGTGAACTGAGTTTTCTTTTGGATCCTTACCTCGCATGTGTAATGTTCAAACTCTTATTTTGAAATTACCTGAGTACACAGGTACGCCGGCTGTATGTGCGTGTGCTAGCTTAGCAGTTGACAGTTACGTGGATGCGCTGATCCTTATGTACTGAATAAAGTAATCTGTATGACAACTCCGAGGCGATTTCTCCATAAGTATTGAAGCCACAACAGCATGAACCTCGGGACTCGGGACCTTCACAGAAGGTCCTGAGTCTCTATTTCTGATCGTAGATCATTTATAAGCAAAGAGATGAAGTAATGCTGGGAATTTGTTTGCCTGAAGCTCATCTAATCAGTGTGTCATGAATCTGTCCTCTCACAAACTAACTGCAGATTGTTAAAGTTAACCTAACTTGTGAGTTAAAAGTGTCGCCAATAAACTGCCTTCTTGTGAGTAAATGCTTCGAG
>NW_005187845.1:260516-261987 GCF_000239375.1 Pundamilia nyererei
ATAATAGACCCATTTCTGTAATATACTCACATATCTATATTATTGCTAATATATATTGTAATATATCTATATCACTAAAGCACTTCTGGATGGATGCAAACTGCATTTCGTTGCCCTGTACCTGTGCATGTGCAATGACAATAAAGTTGAATTCTATTCTATTCTATTCTATTCTCTGAAAGCTGGGCGCGGTGACTTGCTCTGGCTTTCTCTGACCATTAATGTTTCTTCTGACTCCAATTTGTGATCTGTGTCCAGGATGGTCGTAGCGCTGGCATGACACTGTGACCTTTGAACTCTGGATCAGTTACTTTAATACTGGAAAAGTGCTGCATTAATCCTCATTTACGTTTGACCTTTATACCCATCTACGAATTTGTCACCAGCAGTAGCTGGTTGTTGTTATGCTCGACTTCACCTAAACTGGACCGGTATTAGCCGGTGTCTGTTGCTCCCATACAGACTAATTACCACGCTAGCTCAGCTGATAAGTCAACACCTGCACAATGTTCAGGTGTTGTCCTGGCAACGGAGAGGTCACTGCAGCTGCATCTGTCCAACATCTGTCTGAGTCTGACAGACAAACACTGCTGTCTGCAGGTCAGCACGCCGGCCCATAAACCATCAAGTCCCACAGCAGGGAGCCACACACACAACCACACACACACACATACACACACACTGTATCACAAACACACATACGCACACTTTAACACACACACACACTGTAACACACAGATTGTAATACACACACACAGACACACGTGCAGGTGTTGTTGCCTGTGAACAACCATCCTGTCATCACAGCAGCCATCACTAATTAGCTGCATCACCACGGTAACAACACTGCTAGCTCATTAGTGACAGGCTTAATTAGATAGTGGAGGGGGGAGAAGCGGGGGAGGACTGAAAGAAAGAATCAGGAAGTGAGAGATTGGAAAAGGAAATGCAGGGAGGAGAGAAGAATGAAGGGAAGAGAAGTCATATCTGAGAGAGACGGGAGGGAGGAGGACTTCCTGTTATGGGCGGCAACAGGAAGTAAGGCTCCATTTTCTATGCTGACTGTACAACACACACACACACACAGCTGAATGTGTGTCAGAGAGGGTTATCAAGGACGTATATGGCAGGGGAATTTTCTCTGGCTTCATGAAGTTGTTGTCATGGCGTTAGAAGTTCCTCAGGGCACGCTGCTGGGCCCACTCGTTACACTCAGATGGAAAATATAAGCACTATTAAGAAAACGGTCAAGGTCAAGGTCAAGGTCAGATTTATTTATATAGCACATTTCCAACAGCCTATGCTGCACAAAGTGCTTAACAATAACAATAAAATTAAAAACAACAGTGTAATACAATAATAACAATAGAAACAATAAAATAAAGGAATTGAAACAATACTAACTAATTCAGATAAATCCAAAATGCTTGGGTCATAATGTGTTAAAAGCCAGAGCATAAAAGTGTGTCTT
>NW_005187845.1:264063-271130 GCF_000239375.1 Pundamilia nyererei
AGTTGAGCCGGTATTGTAGAATCAAGGTCACTGTGTGTGTGTGTGTGTGTGTGTGTGTGTGTGTGTGTGTGTGTGTGTGTGTGTGTGTGTGTGTGTGCGTGTGTGGAGGCAGGGGAGCTCATTAAAATATAAGTTGATTAGCATGGACTTTGATCCATCCTTCTGTTTATCTACTTGCTCAACTGAATACTCCTATTTTTATGTTGTTTTGTTATGTGAACACAACACACACGCACACACACATAGGGTGGTGTGTGTGCGTGTGTGTGTGTGTACACATCTTTTTGATGGAAGAAAAACCTCGAGTAAACATCTTTGACCTGAACTTTTTCTTGCTGTCTTACTTCACGTCAACACTGTTCAATAAACTGATTGAAAACACACACACACACACACACACACACACACACACACACACACACACACACACACATACTTACCTGCATCCTCCAGAATCCATTTTCTAATTGGATTGTAGAGATTTTTGTTTTTCGGCTGAAGAGATCAGAGGAGAGAAGACTCACTGTTACCGTAGCATGGTCAGTCAGGTGATGTCAGCAGTGTGTGACCTCTGACCTCAGTGTTTTATGTGTTCCTGTCCTCAGTGAGCACCCCTCACTTCCTCCATATCAAAGGTGTGGAGGTGAACGCAGGACAGACAGCCACGTTTCACTGCACCGTCAATGGACGTCCGCAGAGCAACCTGCTGCTGTACCTGCAGGTGATCTATCAATAATCCATAGTCAGTAACATGAGCGCCACGCGGCGAGACTGCACTCGGCGTGGCGTGTGTGTATGTGGCTGCTTCACTTTGTGTGTTTGTGCTCGGCAGGGAATGGGCGGTCGGCAGGCCGCGGTACGGGAAACCAAACCGCTGAATGCTCGGCGTTATGTGGCGAGCTTCAATGTGGACAACACGACCAAAGGAGACTCTGGACGCTACCGCTGCATCGCCCAATCAGAGCGAGGGGTGGGCGTGTCCTCCTATGCTGACCTCACAGTCAAACGTGAGTGCTGCTCTCTTATTGACTGATAATCTCTGAATATATTTAAGTGATGTGAATAATGTGAAGCTTAAAAAACTGATCATCCTGTCTTCCACAAGAGGACGCCTGTCCCTCCTTCTCACCCCCTCCCCCTCTCCTCACCCCCCTCCCTCACTCGTCTGTCTCTCGCTGCAGATCAAAGCTGCAGTTTGTCATGTTTTTTATTTTAATGACTCCATCGTGAAACGAGAAAGAGTTTTATTAAAGCTCCTCATTACTGCTCTGTGACTGTGTGTGTGTGTATGTGTGTGTGTGTGTGTTGCGGGGTTAGAGGAGAGCCTCATTAGAAAGTCAGAGCGCCGTTTTAAGGCGGGAGTCTCGGCGGCGTTTTGTCAGAATGTTTCTGTGAAGATGAATCACACCAAAGTAAAAGCCTCCTCTTTCTGGCGCTGCCTGTCAGAGTGCTGGCGCCCTAACCCGAACGCACATGCGGGCCCGCAGCGTGTTAACGATGACTCGTTAAACGCACCGTGTTCGGTGCGACGGAGCCGTCAGGCGTCTCTGAAGCGTAGCTTTCATCCACACTTTTTTCCTACCCCATCACGCTGAAGAGTCGGAGGAACGCGGGATGAGCCTCGATGGCGTTTAGCCTTCATCTCGCGGCTTAGTCATGGCGGCACATTTGATGGTGCCTGCTGAGACCAGCAGTATAAATATGATTTCATGTTTTATTAGATTCTCTTAAATGAACATAATTCTGCGATTTTACATTTAAGCATGTTTCAGTCTAAATAGGAGAAATCACAGCAGATCAATGGGATCCATCAGTAATCGATCAGCAGCCTGTGACGGTTTCATGGATGTCCGACTTCATTATTTCTGTATTTGTGTCACATGTGCGCTGAGGGATCACAGCGCTGTTTTATATTTTCAGCCACCAGAGGCGCTGTGGAGCACCCACTTCATACTCTGATTATATCACGACAAACTGATGAGACAACAGTTTATATCGCACTCTTCCATCACACAACAAAGTGTTTGTGACACACTAACTGCACATTCAGAAATAGGTCCCACTGCACGCCATGCTGGGTGATGCTAACTAGCACTGCGCTACCAGCTGTTAGGGCTCTTTGTTCAGGATCGTAAAGCCAGGCGGAGGATGATGAGCAGAGAGCGTCTGAGTTTGCACCTTTTAAACAGTTTCATGTTGAATCTGCCTTTTATGTTGGGCGGGGCTCTGGCAGCTCCGTAGGTGCTTTTACCTGGACGTACAGGCCTGGTTTTTGATACCCAGACTGACGGTGCTGGAGAAGAAGTTGTAGAGAGCGAAGGTAAGAGTGGTCCCAGTGCTGACCAGGGCAGTGACCCCCTCAAGTTAGGCAAGTGGCTCCAGCAGGTCCCGGGAACAACATCAGGGATCTCTGTTCAGAAGAGTGCAGTATGAACAGCTAAGATACTGCGCAGGACCCTCAAGCTACTGAGGACCCCAGCTTGAAACCCGAGTTTTATTTTTATACACACACACACACTCATATATACTTTTATATTTGTTTAGTTCAGATTTCAGTTTGTGTCTGTAGATGTGAGAAGAAGCAGATCCAAGTGACATTACTCACAGCTGAGCTGATCAATACAAGGATTAAGTGTGTGTCTGTGTGTGCCATTTCTAAGCAAACAAACACCATAACAGGTGAGGAGGTGTTTGTTGGTCACATGACCTGACACATATCCCCACAATCCCCGGCGGTTAAACCTCTGATTGAACTGTCACTCAGACTTTGTATGTGTGTTTGATACAATAACACACACACACACACACACACACACACACACACACACACACACACACACACACACAGGTGAACATTAACTTGAACGTGAAAAACAGATATCATTGTATCCTGGCTGGTGTGTGTGTGTGTGTGTGTGTGTGTTTTTGATGAAGTGGGTCAAGACGAAGTAGAGCAGCACCACCGGGGATTCTGGGTAATAGAATCCAGGTCTGCCGTGATTCGCCGAAGGTCACGAATATTAATTGTCTTATTAACACCTTCCTCCCTCGTCAAGGGTTTAGTGAAACCCAGAAGAGCATGTGTGTGTGAGTGTTCATGTGTGTGTGAGTGTTCATGTGTGTGTTGTCAGACTGATCTTGGTCCTTTGTCCCTCAGAGCCCCCTGTACCCATCGCCCCTCCTCAGCTGACAGCAGTTGGTGCCACCTACCTGTGGATACAACTTAACGCCAACTCGATCAATGGGGACGGACCAATCACTGAGCGAGACGTGAGTGCTGATTGGTCACTGATTCAGAAGTGTGGCTACAGCTACGACATTGGCTAACATTGCATAGTTAGCTTATCAGCCTGCTGTTCCCTTTAACAGGCTAATAGTCAAAGAAAGTTTAGATGCTGGAGCCACAAACTGTGGCAGAATTCTGTAATGCATAGAACTTACAATTCTATAGTATGTATGTATGTATGTGCAGATGTATATGCGTGCATATTTTTTTTTCAAAGAAAGTTTAGATCCAGGAATTTGCTTTATATTTGTTTTGGTCGGGTGATTTTTGTCCACTTCTGGGGCAGCCTACCTGTAACATTGTGCTCGCTTTCAGGTTGAGTATCGGACGACAGCAGGCATGTTGATCGACACCACACCGGTTGATAAGCCCACTCATAAAATCGGGCATCTGGACCCCGACACAGAGTATGAGATCAGTGTGCTCCTCACCAGGCCCCTGGATGGAGGCACAGGGAACCCCGGGCCACCGCTCAGAGCCAGGACCAAGTGTGCAGGTGGGTGAAAGTGAGGTCACATGGTCGAACCCGGCAGCCAATCGGTGATGAGGGCCGTTTCATGTCATCATAGTTGGTTTTGTTTTGTAGAGACCCTCGGGTGATTGCTAGCAGCTAACCGTGTGGCTCCACTCACACTGCTCTTATTAGGAGGTTAATGGCTGAGTCATTAGCGTACCGTGCTAAGCTGCATTAGCACTGAGCTCATCAGGTGGCTAATGGTTAACGATGAGCTCCTTAAGACAGCCAGCTTTGTTAGCATCACACTCGTTAGCTCCTAATGGCTACTGCGTACACACTACGCTAGCAGTTAATCTCCTGAATGAACACACCAACACACTGTGCCACAGGTGTGTGTGTGTGTGTGTGTGTGTGTGTGTGTGTGTGTGTGTGTGTGTGTGTGTGTGTGTGTGTGTGTGTACGCAAACAAAAAACTGGATGTTATTAGCAATTAGCTCGCTAATTACACAGGTGCAGCCTTTTTATTGCTGGTGCAGTTGTTACTTCATCTGTGGAGTGTTTGATTGTTCCACACGTTTCTATTCGTTGTAATTATTATTAGTGCCAGTCTTCATAATTCAGATTCATTTGATCTGTTTTTATTCACATACCTGTGTTTGAATTTATAGAAAGCATATAACCCATATGCTTACATTATTGTCAGTATAAGTTTTATTTACACGATCACATTATCAACAGCAACAAAGAGCTTTGTGTTTCAAAGAGGAACTATATTTTTAAACAAAGAACATCAGCAGACACTTAGATTCACAAAAATATTTAGTAAAACAATCATAATTTAAAGAAAACCACAATGTTATTTTTTAGGTGATGATAATATCAATCTCAGCTTAACCCTTTAAGACCTACCATAGAACCAAGTCCGCCAGAGCTTATATTATATTTTTACATGCTCTAGAGGCATTTTTGGGAGAATTTCAAGTTGATATACATCAATACAACAATTATAGCCCAAATTTTAATAATATGTATGCATTAAGTGCATAGTAATTACATAAAATTGCAAAGAATGCGATAAACTGCAAAAAAATTGAAAAAGTTTCTAGTTAGAGAAATTTAAGAGGCTTATCCCTCAATTTCCTGTGGTTCCCACCACAGGAAATTTTATTTAAGTGTCTTCATAGTTTTATTTTTGAAATACACCAATTTTTATACACTGCAGGAAAAACTAAAATAAATATTATAGTGCACATTTGCAAAAAAACCGCATGTGCATCAAAATAAACTATTTCCAGCAGTGCAATATGAGTCCTAAGCATCCCAGAAACAATACAGAGAGTCATAAAGTCAAACATAACTTTGAAAAACACCAGTATAGGCTTATAAGGCCCCGATGGTAAAAAAAACTACATTTCCGCAAAATGACGTCACTTCCGGTTTTGGGCAGGACATGGCGGACATGCGATAGTTCACGCTGATGGACGTAGGAAGTGTTACAAACAGCTGATCGGATCGGCAAAGCGTGTTTCTGGAATATTATGTTTTTGTTGCTGCAAGCGCTTTTTATGCAGTTTTTGCAAAGCTATATATGGAAGGAAACCGTGACCGAGGACAAGCTGATGGCATAAGATGTAAGTACAACTTCTCCGGTTTCATATGCAAAAAAGATTATTGCGCTAGCTTACATGGTTGCAGTGCTACCGGGATTTAAAAATAGTTATGCAAAACAGCCGGCTTTAAAGGGTTAAAAGAAAGTGTGCAAGTTTTTTCATGTCAGCATTACACCACCTCTATTTTCCACAGTGATAATTATAAAAGCATTCACTTCAATTTCCTTTAAGAAAAAAATAATAAAAAAAACTTCAACATAAAAAAGTCATGTTTGAACAAAATATGAATCAAAATCTATGCAGATGTTTCCAATGCTGACGTGTTTTTGTGTGCTTGCCTCCAAACTTCATGTTTTCCAGTCCTGCTGTCAGTCGTTCCAGTGGCGACACTGTGAACAAGTGTGTCAGGTTTCAACATACCGGCGTCTCAGACCTGCTGCTTCATGACTCATTTCAACACCTCGCAGCCACTGTCATGTTCCTATAAACTTGTGTGTCTGTAGAACCCCCCCCCCCCCTATTACACCCTCCATAGCCCCCACCCTCAGAGGCTTCCTGTCACACTGACCTGTGACAGTGAGGAGCAGGTTCATCCTTTAGTGTGCTTTTGAAGGCTGTTATGCGCATGTGTGCTGTCCTACATGCACTTGGATTCTTGATGCACTTCCTGGTACAAGCCAACTGAGAGCCTCTTATTCCAGGAGGAAAAATGAAAAACATGCCCAGCAGTCAAGTTCTGATGATCACTGATGTTATTTCGGTCATTGAGGAGGCTGTAATGGTTCTTGGTGACATTGTAAGGGTCTGTGGTGAATCATTGGTGCTGATAAAGCTCTGACTGCTTTTGCTGCATTTCTAATGAGACCTGATGAGGGTCTTTGTGCTAATGGTCTTTAAGAAAGCTCTAGTTGCTCATGGTGACGCGGTGATGGTGTGGATGAGGTCTCTCCACACCATCATAGCCTGTATGAGTTTCTAATGGTCCTTGGTAGTAGGGCTATTTGATATAACAATATATATATCGGATGACGATATGAAAAAATCTATCGTTTCATATTACACTATCGTTTTGTTTCGTGGTGTCACAAAATAAACTGTTTATGGCAACATTTTTTTCATGGTTTTGATGGTCACTGTAGTGGCTATAGTAATCTCTTAAAGTTCTCTCTTTCTCTTATATTTAAAATAACCACACTACGGAGAGACAAGCGACTGTTTTTACACGCTGTCATTAGCAACAATGACAGTAAACCCAGTGTGTGGCTCCGCTGTCCGCCTGTTTATTTTCCACATAAACCTTTCACAATGAAGCTGAAGAGCCTGTTGAGATTTTTCAAAATAAACTGAAATGATGACAAACAGAAGGTCCAGTCAAAACAAACGGAGCCCTTATTCCTAAATGAGAGGCCACCTCTGTAGCATGGACATGGTTTGGTTATGAAAAGTCAGAAAACTGTAGTATGCAAATTATGGTGCAATCCGGTCCCCACGTCAGACTCAGAATCGCGTGAAAGAGTATGAAGAGAGTTTACGGATGAGAAGCAAAGAAAGAGCAGTCAGGTGCTCAAAATAAACCTTAGACTCCAACGTTAGAACAGGCTTTTCCCCGCAGCACGCCGTGTAATAAATACTCACAAAGAAAACGGCAGCCGTTACAACTTGTGTCTAAAAATGTATCGTTTCGTGCATCTTGATTTGGCTCTCGGAGGAGGCG
>NW_005187845.1:272892-275081 GCF_000239375.1 Pundamilia nyererei
TGTTCTCACAGCATGTATGAGGTTCTAATGGCCCTTGGTAATGTTCTCACAGCATGTATGAGGTTCTAATGGCCGTTGGTAATGTTCTCACAGCATGTATGAGGTTCTAATGGCCCTTGGTAGTGTTCTCACAGCCTGTATGAGGTTCTAATGGCCCTTGGTAGTGTTCTCACAGTCGGTGAGAGTTTTTTGGTTCCTCAGTATGTCCTAGATCACAAAACAAAGTGATTGTGTCAGTCTGTGTGATAACCTCCACCTCTCTGGGACTGTCAGCAGACTAAAGCAAGCGCTCCTCTGAGATTGACAGCAGGAAACACCGAGAAACCAAAGATATGTTAAAAACTGTGAGTGTGTGTGTGTGTGACTGACGGCTCACACACTCTTAGTGTTGTGATACACACACTCTCAACATTCGCTCTGATGGCACTCGTCTCTTTCTTCAACTCACTTTTATTTATTCATTTTAGTGCTGATCAATTATGAAGCAGCCTGCGTGTGTGTGTGTCGTCAATAATGGATGAGTGTGTCCATCATACAAGCTTTAGGACTTAGAGCTCAGTGAGGCGACTCAGCGTGGTGGCAGATAAACAGGACTTCGTCATTTCGCATTCTGCTTCATACCCTCATCTTGATCACTGATCAGTGCGACAAACTCTTCACGTTCCATCAGGATCAGCGAGGCCGTCTGAACATCTCCTTGTGATCTGTGGTGTGTTCAATCAAACTTTATTCATCCTCTGATGTATAAACGAAACTCTGATAAAGCTTCACTGATGTAACAAACATTTGTTTTCAGTTCAGGCCGTCTAGAGAAGGCTGTGTTATCTCTCTGCAGTCACTTGATGTTTTCTTCTACTTCATTATTGTTATTATTATTATTCACATACACACTGCCATGTAAAAACAAACTTTATTACATTTAGTAGTACATGTAGTCAGAGATAAACACGGCAGAACAATCAAACACATTCTCATTCAACACTGATTCTTGCATTTCCCATTATGCACCTGGACACTTTGTAACCACGTCTGTCCTCTGTGTGCTCACTCATCTGTTTATTCATGAAAATCAGATGTTTGCAGAGCTGATGAGTCCTTTAAAGACAGAGGGAGGAAAGCTCTGAATACAAACGCCGTGTGGGTGGAGCCTCAAAATGAATCAATAACATCTTTAAATGCTTCTTGAGACATCCGTCTGCTGGACGAGCAGCTGCACACGATCAATACGTTTAAAGCTGAGGGTGGTAAAAAGCCTAGGTGTCAGTATCAGAGCTGATCCTGAGAAGCAGACATTGATAAATCGAGTAAAACTGAAAACCTGCACGTTTAGTGGCACCAGAAGTCAGAGCGAACCCAGAAGCCGAGGAGAGCCGAGCTGGAATCCTCCCGCTTATAGAAAGATGAAGAGTTGAGCATCGGTCATAAAATAAAAACCTTTGTGTGTGTGTGTGTGTGTGTGTGTGTGTGTGTGTGTGTGTTAACATCCATTAAAGTGTGTGTGCTGTTTGTTGAGGCTTTTAGAAAAATATCACATGAATATTTGAGTTTTTTCTCTTTCCACCTCAGATTTTCACGCTCTGCTCAGCTCTCTGACGTTTTAGTGCTTTTACTTCTGTGCTTGGTTCTCCGACGTTCCAGCATTATGCTGTCTAATACTGAGAAGTCGTCATCAGGCCTTTATAAGTGAGACCCAAACTGATTTTAAGCAAGCAGCTGGTGGAGACCAAACCAGAGCTAAAAGACAGCGAGCACTGCTCAGAGGATTGCCAACACAATAGATGTCTCAGTGGACGCTGACATCGTTGTCCCAAAGTCGCAGCGTCTGTTTGTTTCCCCCTGGAAATGATTGCGGAATGAAGTTCAGACATGAGAGACAAAATGTGAAATGAAAATTGAAGGCGAGCAAGTTCATGAATGTGTTTGTGTCAGTGTGAGGCAGCATGATCACCTGTAGCACAACGTTCATGGCAGACCGTTTACCTGTACCGTAACGTACCATACCACCTTTATTTATAAAGCACTTTAACATAAAACCAGAGTTCACAAAGTGCTGTACATGCTAAAAGCATAAGTAAAGAAAATTAAAATGAGATAAGATAAAATAAATAACTAAAAAACTAAAATAAATTGAAACATGTCAAAACAAATTGAGTCAACCCCTCTAATCAATGCCAAAGGCTTCAGCGAAT
>NW_005187846.1:0-12154 GCF_000239375.1 Pundamilia nyererei
GGGGGTCATCAGTGACTTTGTTGGCTGGTGTGAGACCAACGTACTCCAAATCAACGCTGGCAAGACAAAGGAGATGATCATAGACTTCAGGAGGAAGTCTATGATCACCTCAACAATAAACTGGACTGGACTACAAATACAGATGTCCTGTATAAGAAGGGCCAGAGTCGACTCCACCTGCTAAGCAGACTGAGGTCCTTCGCAGTCTGCAGGACTCTGATAAGGACATTCTATGACACTGTGGTAGCATCTGCCCTTTTCTATGCAGTGGCCTGCTGGGGGAGTGGATGCGCGGGCAGGGACAGGAGCAGGATTGACAAACTGGTGCGGAGGTCTAGCTCCGTGCTGGGATGTCCCCTGGAGTCTGTGGAGGTGGTTGGTGAGGGGAGGATGTTAGTAAAGCTGACACCCATCATGAACAACCCACATCACCCACTGCATGAATCTGTGAGTGGGCTGAGCAGCTCCTTTAGTCAGAGACTGAAACATCCTTGCTGCAGGAAGGAGCGCTTTCGTAGATCATTCATCCCAACAGCAGTTAGACTCTATAACTCCTCAATCACGATGTCATGAGTCACTGGACACTGTGAACATCCACGGTCACCACTTCATGCATAATGGACCTTCCATGACCTTCCAAGCTATATAGTTTATGTCTTCCATATTTCCAACTATATCCATAATCACATACTGTGTGTGCTACCATTGTATATAGTGTATTATCTTACTTTTTTCATTGATTGTACTTAATTGTATTTTTGTATTTCCTTCATATAGCTGTACCTGAGCTGAGGTGACGCAAAAATTTCCCCGTTGTGGGATAAATAAAGTCTTATCTCTTATCTTAATTGTTTTATTTTAGGCTAAAAAGGTTTAATTAATGGTACATTTAATCAATCATTTATTGATGTATTAGGCGATTCATTATGGCACTCATGGGCCTCTGTGGAATTCCATCGGTTTCTCTTTTTGGTAGTACCCAATTCTGCTTTGGAGAAAGCCCTTTCACAAGGTACTCAGGATACAGTGGTGCACAAATATCCCACAGCAAGTCTGTATAAGCTTCAATATATGCACCTCTGTCTAAATGATACCCATTTATGAAGTTTATAACTCATGCTTAGCACACAACAAAGACTTTACCTTGAAATAACCCCCCCCCCCCAGAAGCCTAAATATATATATGTATGTATCTATCACTGATCCCCTCCTGGACCCCATGTCGTTTACCCACAGAGCCAAAAGGTCAGTAGGCAATGTGGTTAACATGGCACTGCACTTCATCCTCCACCACCTGTACTCTGCAGGAAGTTATACCAGGCTGAGGCTCTGCTGCAGGACAGCTGAATGTGCTGCTTTTACCTGTGGGTGGATTACTGACTTCATGTCTGACAGGAGGCAACATGTGAGACGGGCAGCCATGTCTTGGTCTTTCAATGCATCAGCACAGGTTCCCCTCAGGCCGATATACAGTACTTTCTCCTCTGCTCTTCTTCCTGTACACAAACAGTTGCACGTCCAATCATTAGTCAGTCAAACTCTTTACAGTTTTTTCTGAATGCTTAAACCCTAACTGTGATTCCTGTAGCACAATCTCTAAAACTATTCAGACTTATAGCAAAACCACTCACTGAGTTTGCAAAACTAAAAGCACAAAAACTGCTTTGCACTCAGTTTGCAATTTTGTAACACACACTTTGCAAAACTGTAGGCACAATTCACTGCACAACACTCAATTACCAAATTTCCAACACACTCCTAGCAAAAGTATACACATGTATGGCTATCATTAACACTAATTTGCCAACTGTCTGGCACACTTTCACATGTGAAAACTTTTCTAGATAATTAGTTCACTTTGCAGTCAGCCTAAGCACTATAATACAGGTAAGCTGTGTGTGCGGAGTACAATGGAGGGAGCAGAAAGAGTGAGAAGTAGAGGAGGCCGAGGAAGAGGACATGGAGGTGAAGAAGTAGGATGAAGAGGACGACAAGGACAAGGAGGAGCAAGAGGAAAACGAGGAGGGGGGAGAGGAAGATGAGGAGGGGGGAGAGGAAGGGTAGGAAGAGTAAGAAATAGAATTGCTGATGACATCAGAGCTACAATAGTGGACCATGTAATCAACCGTGGAATGACCCTGAGGGTAGCTGGCCAACGGGTCCAGCCTAACTCGAGCCGCTACACTGTAGCAAGCACCATAAGGACATCTTGAAATGAGAATCGGTTAGTACAGTCACTTCGCACAAAGATTTGTAGCACTGCCATATGCCAATGAGAAACACACCAATACCATTGATGTAAAAATACTGAAATTGTTACTTTACAGAATTGCTAGATGACCAGATGCTGGGGGCAGAGGAAGCATGTTCACTGCAGACCAAGTAACCCATATAGTCATTATGGCGATTGCAAATAATCCTATACTTGGAAATAAACTCTTGTGTTTGTTTTGATGTGTTTGAATAAACACCAGTACTTGAAGTTTGGATCCCTCTATGCTTATGGATCTATGACAGAAGTATGAGCTCAAACTGACATAGCCTACCTTGTGCACAGAGAAAGCAAAAGCCAGATGTGTTTTGTATTCATACCATCAGTGTGCAGTTGGCGCATTGTGTGCTTAGTAGATGATGGCTTGTGTGTACTGTTTGATACGGAAACACCATTTTTACGAAGGTGTGAAGAGTTAATCTGGCTGTGTTTGCTTTTGCAAGAGAACTACAATGTTTTGATTATTGGGTGACAGGTTTTCTTATTTGTGTGAAGAGTTTTGCAAAATTAGCCAATAGTTACAAAAAATGTGCTTAAGCAATCAGAAAAAACTGTAAGATTGCAGATGACACCACCCTCATTAGACGCATCTGAGGTGGAGATGAGTCTGCCTATGGGAAAGAGATTCAAATCCTGGTGACCTGGTGCAGTGACAACAACTTGGAGTGTATGTCTGTGAAGGTTCTCAGTCATCCAGGTCATCGTAGTCAAAGGAGCTTGCAAAGAAAAGCGTCTGGACTTCTTTAAGTTGCTTGAAGACCTTTCACCTCTCATCCGAGAAGCTTCTTCAGTTCTAAGGTCAAATGGTGGAGAGTCCCAGATATAAACCTAGTGGGAGTGACCCCCCACAGAGGGACAAAACACCTTGGCTCAGGCGATTAGAGGATCATCAGGGGGTCCTTTTGTCCCTCTGTGGGGGGTCACTCCCACTAGGTTTATATCTGGGACTCTCCACCATTTGACCTTAGAACTGAAGAAGCTTCTCGGATGAGAGGTGAAACGTCTTCAAGCAACTTAAAGAAGTCCAGACGCTTTTCTTTGCAAGCTCCTTTGACAACTTGGAGTGTAATGCAGCCTAAACAGTGGAGATGATAGTGGACTTCAGGTTGAAACCAGCCCCCATGACCATTGGAGACTATACACCGCCAACAAACTGAGATGGGAGAGAAAGATTGGTGTCCACCCTTCACATCCTAAACACAAACTGTTTGTGACACTCAAATCTGGCAGGAGGCTGCGGTCCATCAGAACCAACCCTTCATGGCACAAGAACAGTCTCTTTCCGTAAGGCTGTCAGGCTACTTAACAACGCTCCCTAAACCCACTCGCTGCTCAGTTAATGTGTTTAAGTAGCACGCTTGCTTACCCATGCTACAATGACTTTGCACTCTGGACTCTGTACAAGAATCCAGTAAAAGATATTTATGTGGAAAAGCTCTTTACTGATGATGCAAAGGAAACTTGTATGTTTCACCAGTCTGGCAGAATTGCACTTATTCAGCATAGCTGAATAGTTGAATTGACAATTCAGTATTTCTGGTGTGAAGATGACCAGCAAAGTATTTAATTTGGCTTGCAGTAAATCTCCACTTTGGTCTACTGAAAAATACAACACTCTTTCCTCAGATTTCTTTTGTTGCCTCACCTGTTTTTTGATGATGCTAGAGGCCACTGTCAAACCCTTGTCAAAAATGTCCCATAAGTGTTAAGCTAGACTGTGTGCAAAGTGAGTGGGAGGGAGTTGTGTAGTAATCACTTTGAATCCAGTCTCTTTAAAACTGAATTTTTCTTAAGATATAACTTTTACTCTGCCTGTATGTGCAGAAGAAGAATGATACTTCACATAACTTTAATGTCTATTAAATATGCACAATTTGATTGATGACTAATGAATTTGCAATAACTGGCACCCTTTTGTCACCCTTTTGGTACAAAGGGATACCAATAATTTTGAATGTTGTCAGTGAAAACAGTATAACCATATCTTTAATTTAACATGTACCAATCATTTTGCCAGTGGATCACAGGGCTAACATGTTGTACATATCAGTGTTGTTCCATTGGTCAAATCAAAACAAAATTAAAACTTACTCAAATAAAACAATGCTTCTCCTTTCATCTCAGACAGTGCTGTCAATTAATATGTGCATTCATCCTTTACATTCCTTTACTGGGGCGATCGTGGCTCGAGAGTTGGGAGTTCGCCTTGTAATCGGAAGGTTGCCGGTTTGAGCCCCGGCTTGGACAGTCTCGGTCGTTGTGTCCTTGGGCGAGACACTTCACCCGTTGCCTACTGGTGGTGGTCAGAGGGGCCGGTGGCGCCAGTGTCCGGCAGCCTCTGTCAGTGCGCCCCAGGGTGGCTGTGGCTACAATGTAGCTGCCATCACCAGTGTGTGAATGTGTGTGTGAATGTGTGGATGACAGGTTGTGTAAAGCGCTTTGGGGTCCTTAGGGACTAGTAAAGTGCTATATAAATACAGGCCATTTTAGTGTTAGCCTTGAGGGGAGCTGAGCAAGCTGAGAAGTCAGCAGATTTTTTCTGGTTGTTTGCACATGTGCATTGTGGATAAACCTGTGGTCTTTGATGGCAAACTGAGAGGAGACCTTTTATTCTTGCTAATCACCTTGGACAACATGTGTGATATAGAGAAGATGGAGTTTGAAAAGATTGCTATTTACTGTAGATGTAGAGGGGACGGCAGCTCTGAACATGTCCAGTCTCAGCAGCACTTTAAGATTAGCATCTATTGAAATCTCTTACCAGCTTTTAACTTTGATATTGACAGTTAATCATGTCACTCACTGAATTGTATCCTGTTAATTAAGATAGAATTCTGTGTTTCTGAGCTCATAACCAGCATTTTTTCCTAGTTTTATTGGTTCTTTTCCTGTTTGAAAACAGTGCAGACAAGCAGCACAAACAATATGCTTTAATCTGATCAAGTTTATCTTTTTAAATTGCTAGTAGAAACCTAGATAATGTGACCTGTGCAGTAAGTCCTGATTTAGGCACACCTGTCCCAGTTAACAAAAGCCTATATACCATACTTATTGTGCAAAGAACTGATAAGGTTAGATTTCAGTCTTCAGTGCAGCCATTGAAGTAGCAGCTAGTGATTACTGCAGGTCACACAGGCTGGGTGGCCTTCTGCACTGAGACGGACCTGCAGCTCCTAAGAGGACCCCCAGCTCAGTTGAGGGGCTACTGGTATATGTGTGTGTACGTGTGCCTGTGCATGTCCACGAGTCGTTTTGTGTGTGTTAGTTCCAGTGTATGTGTATGTGTGGAAGATCAAGGGTAACCCCGGCCATAGAGGAGGTCAGCAGTGTGACAGAGAGGCTCTCTTAGCAACGAGGCCCAGGAATGTTCTCAGGGACTGAACCAGGGGAAGTCAGCTGCTTTCGAACAATTACGCAAGAGTTAATATTGGCACTGCAGGTCAGAGGTTAAATGCCTGCAAGTCACATGATGGAGGTCAGGCTGCAAGTAGACACAATCAGTGTTATTGCTAATGTTGTCCTGCCACCCCAGGAGTATTATAGCACATCACAGCAGGCAGACCAGTAATAGATAGCAAAAAATATAAAAGCCTTCTCATTCTGCCTGTGTATTGTCTTAATCTTAAGATTACTGTCCAGATTCTTCCACAGAAAAGGTCATATCAAAAGGAAAACATCTGGATTTCAAAACAGCTCTTTATATCCCAAACACTTCCAGAGTACTGGGAAATGATGTGATGCAGTAATGCGGGAATCGTGCCCTTGTCCTCTCATTCATTAAGATCCCATGTGTGATTTAGATGCTTCCTTAAAGTCTTTGACCTTTATTTCAGTTTTTTCTTTCAGCAAAAGTTACGCTTGAAATATTTTGTAAATTGTTGCCTTCTCTTCTTGTTGGCATTTCCATAGCAACCTGACTTTTCTATATGTGTAGTGCAGAGAAACTTAGATTGTCCACTTCAGTCAGGAAGATACCACCCGCTCTGTCCCTCTGTGTGTGTATGCGTCTTGCTCTCTGTTCTCCTGCTCCCCACTCTTCCACAGGGCTCAGATTACTGTGGGAGGACGGAATGTATGAATGGATGGCCCTTCATGCACAACATCTGTGCACCCAGAGCACACACACACACACACACACACACACGCACGCACGCACGCACGCACGCACGCACGCACGCACGCACACACACACACAAATACCCTCGTACTTGCTCATTCACAAATATCTGAACGAGCCTGTCACTGGTCCTCGTCCAAACACAGGGAAGAAACCAAGAGAGAGCTGGAGACTTGTAAAAAATGTTGGAATCACCATTACCATCCAATTGAGAAGCTCTATTGTCAAATTCACTGATAGCTGAAGCAGAGAGCTGCAGACCTGAGGGTTGAATATTGATAAGGATAAGAGGGCAGTAAAAAACAAGAGGAATACCTTTCCTGGTCTGGATGGTTTAAGATGGCCTAAAGAAACTAAGATGTTAGTAAATCACAGGAAAGTGTGTTTTCATGGCTGTTGCTGTTGTTACATGTTTCTGTATCCACTGAAGATGACTCTCTGTGACCTGTACTCTACAGGTTATGGCATAATATAAGCTTACTGCACTGAACAGCAACCCTATTTATATACAGTATATCAAATCGAAACTTTAATTTTCAAGAAGAGCTTCTGATAGGTCATTTCCCTACTTCCCTTATTGGACTGTAAATGTTTTATTCATCAACATATTTATGTATTTTTTGCTGGAAGCCTTGTGGCACTCCACAAATCTGCACATCAGACACAACAAGAGGTGAGAGGTTTGCTACATTAAAGGTTTAATTTGGAGCTTTCCCAGTGTTTACTGCTTTAAGTTAAACGTTCAACATCCGAAATAACTTCTAATTCAGCTGTAATCATATAAAATGTGAAAATTTAAATGAAATTAGCTTTTAAATCTTTAAATAATAAGTATTATATACTGGACAGACATTTGCACAAATTAATAATTCACTTCTTTATGTAATCATGTGTATTCATATTTTTGCCACAAATACCTAAGGTCATGAAAGAAATGTACAAGTTGGATTCACTGTAGTTGTAGTACAACCTCCAGGATGGTCAGTCCAGGATAGGAGTTAACTACTGTTTATTGTTGTTCAGTGGAGCTTTATCGCAGAGATCTGTTTGTCTTCAAGTGTAAGTCTGCAGAGAATGCTGTTACTATGTGTGTATCTGAGAGTGTGCATTGCATAGCAGCTTCCCTCCACAACCTCCTCTACGTCAACCTAGTCGTTTCTTTGGCACAGTTTTGGTTTTGTGTGCTAAGGCTGAAGACTTAATACAGACCAAACATTTAACACAACGGAGATAGAGAGACAATGAGGATTGTGAACGGCCTAAGGCCTACTTTTGTGAGTCCACTAGGGTTCACTTTGGTGTAAGTAATGTCAGTGTGATCATCAGGCAATGGGCACAAGGGTGTGTCTGGACCTCCACATGTCTGACCACGGCCCCTTTACAACTGCACTGACTCTCTCTTTGCTGCCACAGTGCACACTGAAAAAACAAGCATGTGAGCCTGAATTTAACAGTGAGCCCTGCAAGCACTTACTTCACTGAGAAAAATGCCCTTCACTCAGTACCCTGTAGTTGTCACATATGCTCCGAGAGCTTGATGACATAGCTCTGACATGTGCTGAAGGAAGCATCAGCACTGACTTTTTTCCTCCAAGTATATTTAACATAATCCTGTGGAAAACCAAACATGACTAAAGTGTACTACACATATAAAAATCTAATAGAGTCAAGTATGGTCTGTAATCCATTATCACTAATTTATGTATGAAAAGGATTCTTCTCTGAAGCTCAGTTTTCAGGTGAACACAGTAGTAAAATCCTGCTTTATCCAGTTAAGGTAACTGTTAGAGTCCAAACACAATCTTGAAACATTAATGCATGCTTTTGTAACCTTGTCTTGTTTACTGCACTCGTTTACTTGTTTACTGCCTCCGTTGCTCATCTGTTGTCATGTTCCGTGGGAGTGTCTGGGGTTTTTCCCAGTCTGTGTTGGGATTGTTTACAAAATACATTTTGGGGCTTGTATTCTGCAATCTGTAGTGGAATACATTTTAAAAGTAACCTTCCCAACACTGATTACAACAAAGGATCCATACTCACCTCGCTTGCCTGCGTGCCCTCCTGCCCTCCTGCCCTTCATGACTACCCTGGACACTCTTCAGAAACTCTGGAAACAGACCCCCTTCTCTCACAGTGCTGGTTTCCTGCTGTGAACACTCCCACGGTTACCCTCCCCAAAGCAACTCACTCTCAACCTGCAAGTAAGCAAATTCCTTACCAGTCAATACTCACCACTAGTCCTCCATTCACTTTCCCATCCGGTAACCGCTTTCTACTCTGCAGAGTTCCCATTCAGCTCCCAGTGCTCTGTTGGCGTCCCTTGTACCAAGTCATGTTCTATCTAACTCAGTGTTCTTGCTTGTAATAATAATAATGGATTGCATTTATATAGCGCATTTCGAGACCCTCAAAGCGCTGAAAATAAAAGTCTTGTAAATGGTTAATCGAGTGTTGAGTCTGCATTTGGGTCTGCGTCTTGCACGTTTGCTGTTTGCTTGCACGAGATAAAAATCAAGTGGAAGCGTTTTGCACTAACTATAGGTGTCATGAACCAAGAGCATTTCGCTTCATTTTCAGCTTCACAGGCTGGTAGTTTGCTTAAAATCCTTTTATTTGTCTTTAAGACTCTTAATGGTTGTGCCTCATTTTTATCTGTCTGAACTGCTGCACCTGTTACGGGTCCCAAGGATGAAGACCACGATGACAAATATGTTACCTGTAAAAGCAGGTGAAGAGCAGAGTAAGGAAGACACGATGCGTCTCTGCTTTCCTCCAGAACGTGTCTGAGTCTGATTTATTTCACACAAATAAATGCTATATAAACACTAAACATGAGCTTTCAATATACTGTTCAGCTGGTTCCTCATTCACATCAATTACATTTACTTATTTCACAACCTCAGTGAAATATACTCTCTTTAAGTGGTTCAGTTTCTCAAATTCACACTTCTTTCCATAACAGTTACATTCCTTTATCATATCAATAAACATATCACATTGTCTTCTGCAGTGTCTTACTGGCTAAACATATATTCAATAACAGCATCGGTAAATAAATCACATTTGTTTCTTTCAGTAATTTACTGGCAAAATCACTATTTAGTGCATCATGAAACCCAGCTTGTTTAATTAACCTGTGAATGCCTCTGTTAACTACACAGAGTTACTCAGAGTGCTTCTGTTACACTAGCTAATCTACTCAGTCACTTTAACATAACTATTAACATTCACATCTCACAAAACTGATTTGATTGGAGCATTACAACACGTTTGCACAGAGCATAGGAGCGCACTGACTCTGCTTCACGAGCGCTCCACCTAACGAGCGGGCTCGCGGTGCGGTCGCGCGGGACACTCCTCCGGTTTCTCCCGTGTTTACATATAAATAACTCGGGCGGACCGCCTTAACTCTCTCATTCACATTAACGTGGGTAACCATGGTAACAATAAACAACATTTTCGGTGCGAGCACCATTCACCGACCTGTAAAAGCAGGTGAAGAGCAGAGTAAGGAAGACACGATGCGTCTCTGCTTTCCTCCAGAACGTGTCTGAGGAAGCAGCAGAAGCTGGGCTCCACTTACTGCACCCCGAAACCCCGGAGCAAGCACCAAAGTTCCGCCCTCACTGCTTTCTAACATAAAATGAATCCCTGTTACATGGATTTTCTATCCTTTTAAAGAAACTGAAAATAAATACATATAGAAATGAAAAATGTCCCGTTACATGAGTGTTTTACGCTAAATAATATTAATGCGTTCATTCCCTTACAGGGGTGCCACATGCTCCCCTACAACAAAAGTGGCTCCTGACACTTGAAACAAATTTGCACTTACAAGTCTCTGTATTCTTATCAGATCACACACAGTGAATAATCAAAACCCTTAAATTAAAACTTCAAGCACTTAGGAATGTTTGGTTCTCTAGGATTTGGTAACCACCATAGTTTAGGGCTCCTTCTTAATAACTACATATGGAGTAGAGAAGAGAGATATATGGGAACTGGACGACCGGTGGGTCTTGGAATGAAGACAAGCTTGGTTGTGGGGCCCACAGGGCGGCCGAATGTTGGATGACCTAGAGATGAATAGGTGAGCATTTGACCTGGACGCGTCTGTCAGGTGGATCGCCTCAGTGGGGCAGGTGAGTTCAATGGAGAGTCTGCTGCCTGCTCATTACAACACTCATGTCGAGGTGGCTCGGGTTCTACTTCTGACTGAGACAAGGGGCTGCCGAAATGTCACTCCCCTCGTGGTCATACTGGTGAGTCTCAACTTCATCTCCATTCTCAGGTGCCATGGGACCCTCTCTTCCTAATCGACCTCCCTTGTGGGCTCCAGCCATCTCTGACAGATTCTAAACAATGTCCTCGGCATCTGTCACGGGTGTCCTTCGTCCTGGCTCTTTAAGATCCCTTGGGCTCAGAACCGATCCTCCTTCAAACTGATCCTGCGTCTGCCTCCCAGGTTACAATCTGTCCTGGCTGACAACCTGTTTCTCGGAAGGGACGGTTGTTCTGAACTTAGCCTGGGGTGGTGGTACTCTCAGCCAGTAGCCTCTGCCCGGCTCATCAACTGAATCAGAGGTCTCAGCATTTTCTATCCGTCCTTCGCTGTCTTTACCCCTCACTTGAGCATTGGTCTGTTTGTGTGTCGATCTTAAGGTTAGTTTAGTTGGTCATATGGGGACTCTACTGGCAAATCATTGACCAATAGGAGCAGGGTCCAAGTTCTTCCCTGGTCATTACCCTCTGGATGGACCACACTACACTGAGTTATCCGAAACCTGTTCCTTGACCACATATATCCTGTTCTCCCAGTAGGAGCGTAATTTGCCGGGTCCACCACGCTCGCCTAAGTTCCTCACCGACACTCTGTCCCCTGGTTTCAGTACCACTCCCCTCACCTTCTGATCATAGTACGACTTCCCCTTAGCACTAGCCGAGAGGCTATTTTTGGTGGCAATCTGATAGGCCTCTGTCATTCTCTTACACCACTTTTCAGCATACCCCCTGTGCGACACTGGTTCAGTTTCCTCAACCAGGCCAAACAAAAGATCCACCGGAAGGTGGGGGTGACAGCCAAAAAGCAAGAAACGTGGGGAATAACCAGTGGGCTCATGACGAGTACAGTTATACGCGTGTACAACCTGTGGGAGACAATCTTTCCATGTTTCGTTTTCTTTGTCTGTCAGGGTACGCAACATCTGCAGCAAGGTGTGGTTGAATCATTCTGTGGGATTACTCTGGGGGTGGTATGGAGATGTCCGAGAATGACCAACCCCTGAGAGCTGCCCAAGAGTTCGGAAGAGCTCATTTTCAAACTCTCGCCCGATCGTGATGGAGTTTGTTGGGGAACCCGAAGCGAGGTATAAAATCACTGCAGTCCGCCTGGATTTGTTCTTGGTTGGGTAGGCCTGAGCAAACTGTGTAAAGTGGTCCACCACCACCAAAATGTATTCATACCCGCCTTTGCTTTTCTCAAGATGTAGGTAGTCTATACAGACAAGTTCATCCGGTGAGTTGGACTTCAGGTTGCCCATGGGTGCACGCACATGAACTGTGGGTTTCTTTTGTTTAATGCAACAGCATTTCTTAGTGACGTAGTCCTCTATGCACCTCTTCATATGAGGCCAATAGAACCTCTCTCGTGCGAGATGAAGGACCCTCTCAGTACCGACATGACCCATCTGGTCGTGAAGATGTTTCAATACCATAGGCTGGTACAGGAGAGGTAGGACTAGTTGTTTCCGTCCGGGTGTTCGTCT
>NW_005187846.1:13012-15315 GCF_000239375.1 Pundamilia nyererei
AGCTCGTACAGTGGCTGAGCTATCCTCGCAAAGTTCTGTATGAAAGAGCAATAGTAGCTAAGGAAGCCCAGGACCCGTCTAAGATCACCTACTGTCTGTGGTGACTTGGTCTTCAGAGCCAAGACAGCCTCCATATCCTTTGGGTCAATCCTGACGCCCTCAGCACTAACTAAGCTCCCCACATAACGAACTTCTGCTTTAAAAAGCTCACACTTCTCAGGCTGCAGCTTCACACCATGGACCTGTAGGACCTGAAGCACTTTGCGGACCAGCTCAACATGGGTTTCAAAAGACTGTGAGTAACAGAGGATGTCGTCAAGGTATGGTATGCAATAGTCATCCCTCAGTGAACCTAAGATCTCTTCCATACTTCTCTGGAAGGCGGCGGGTGCATTAGTGAGCCCGAACGGGATTCTCACCCATTTGTATAGGCCCCAGGGTGTGGTGAAGGCGGTGAGATGGCTGGAGCCTTCATCCACAAACCCCTGGTGGTAAGCCTTGCCTTGATCAAGGATGCTGAACCAGGAGTATCCCCCTAAGGTGTCAAGCAGGTCGTGTATCTGAGGTAGTGGATGTCAGTCCAGAACCGTTTTCTGGTTCAATAGACGGTAGTCTATGCAAAGACGGAGTGAACCGTCTTTCTTCCGTACACACACGATGGGAGCAGCATAAGAGGACTTGGATCTTACTATCCATCCCTTCACCAGGAGGTCTTGCACGTACTCTTTAACCTCCCTTAGCAGAGGCTTAGGTATGGAAGTATGTCCTCTCTGCACTGGTATGTCATCCTTAAGGTTTATCACCATTTTCAGATCAGGATTACAACCAATATCATTCCCATCCCTCGCAAAGGCCTTGCACTCATAGAAAACATTCTCTCAACAATCTCTTTTTGTTCCTCCTCCAAATGTTTAGGTTCACTGGCGGATGCCATGATGTTGGGAGAGGTTCAGCTGGCTCCACCGTTACCTCGCCAACTGTTACGGTAGGTAGGGACTTGTTTGGGGCCTCGGCCGTACGTCGGCAATGGCGACGTACGGCCGACTGCTCTAGGGCCTAATTACCCTCATCAGCCTCAAACAGCACCAAACAATCGAACGGATTCATGGTTGACGGATGTTACGCCCCTAGTCTAGGCGTGTAGAGACGCACATAAGGTTGGAGGAGAGAGAGACAAATCCCCGCCCTGGTTCCCAAGCCAGACATCCAAAACCAGTTGTGAGGAAAAAAAGGTAATTTTATTGAAGGTAATGAAGCATAGTTCCAGGGTGAACCCAGGCCAAAATAATAAACAAAACCAACTAAGTCCCACCAGAAAACTAACTAAACCCTAAGAAAGAAACAGAACAAACAAATGACAATACTAACCCTCGCTCCCTAACCCGGAAAACAGGAGAAAACTGTTCCAAAGAAAAAGGCGGCTCACCCCTTCCGCTTCAGCCTAAGAGTGCCTAAACACTAAGTTAATGCACCAAGAGCGGCTCTCACAGATCACGCTCACACAAACACACAGTAAAAGTATAGGCTGGAAAACCAGGGTCACGACCACGTCGGCTGTTGAGCTACTTGCTCGCTCCACTCTCTCTCTCTCTGGCGGGAGCTGTCAGAGCGGCTTTTTGAACGTGGTCACCTGTTCCACGGTCCAATCAGCTGCTCGCTACTCTTCATTAGGGGAGGGACCTGCAAAGAGTCTTAAGCACAGTAAAGAGACACAGAACAAAACAACCCACACAGTGTTCTTATGGCCACAGCCGTAACAATGGAACCCGGCACTTTACCCAGGTGGCCTGTCCAGCAGGGATAATCACATCCCTTTCACCTGTTCTCAAGCGCCCTTGTGTCAAGTTTGGCTCTACTGTCTGGATGAAGCTTACGACCACCTCAGCTTTCTCAGGGGGAAGACAGATGGCATTACACAGCAAGTTAACAAGAGTAGGTATCAACCGCTCTGGTTGCCCCTCAATGATCTGTTCCAAGACATTGAAACCGATCAATGGTTTGTCCATTGGCAAGGTACTGACGAGGACCGGAGTACTGACGGAGAGGCTGGGGTCTTCACCCCCGGTAAGTTGATCATGATGGGTACCCAGCCATCAAATGGTATGGTTTCCCCATTGACTGTGCACACTTTCAACTCATCAATTTCCCAGAGGTCGCATGACTAAGTCAGGCAAGTATCTGTCTTTCCAATCTCAACTTATGATACTAACTTGAGCACCTGTGTTAAGTAGTGCTTTCACTGCTAAGCCATTCAAATTACACTGTATGAGAGCTTTCTTACCGATTAGCTTAGCAACTGCCCC
>NW_005187846.1:18342-24422 GCF_000239375.1 Pundamilia nyererei
GAACTATCTCTGCATCAGGGAACCCTTCTCTAATCCCCTCATCCATCTGTTTGCAAATGTTGTTGTAGCTAATGTCAGGTGAATGGTCACCAACTTGACCCCCTTGTACTCTAAATTCTCTTCTCTGGAGATAAGAGAGGTCTCTCAGAGAGATCATTCCCTCACGAGTGGGCTGGGACCTTGGCTGCCCGTATGACTGTTCCCACCACTAACACATGACCCTACGCTGTATTCACTGCATCATTCCATGTTTGGCACTGATCACCACCTGCACTCATGTATATATCTATATACTTAGCACTTTTAATTCTTATTCTTATTTTATTTATTTTTTTCTCATGTTTATTTAAGCGTTATTTATGACAGTATGTTTGCACTAAGCACCGCAGCAATTTCCTAATGTTGTAAACCTGCTCAACATTTGGCAATAAAACCCTTTCTGATTCTGATTCTGATAGAGCTGGCTAGGCCAGTCGGACTAGTTGTACCGACAACTGGCAGCCGGTTAACCATGTTAGCTATCGTGGTCACCGGAACAGGCTGTGTAGGACGATCACCCATGCCACTTGAGGGGCGAGCTGGTTGCACAGTTTGTGTAACTGTCTGTTTAACAGGTGAATCTACATCCTCACTATCATCACATACTTGTCGATTTTCAATCACATCATCAATGAAGTCCTTTAACATTAGCAAGTCCACCATGCCACCATCTTCTGCCTCAAGCAATGGCTTACTGTACATGAAAGAACTGATGTGGTCAAAGCAGCTCTCCTGGTCTGTCGCGTCGAGCCCTGGCTGACCCGGGCCCGTTGGACCCACCTTCTTAGCGACCTTGTAGAGTTCTCCTGCTGACAGGGTGAGTAGGCTTCTCCTAATGTCCAACACTAGGCTCTTCCTCTCGCCCTCAGCCATGGCTGCAACTCCTTGCTGTCCCTCTAATTGGGCCACTCAGCACGACGATGGATCAGTCTCGGCTCCAACTCTCAGCTCACTCAACCGGCATCAGCTCGCGTCCTGGTCCCAGATGTCATTTATGGATCAGCCCCGACTGCAAGGTGTGCGCCGATCCCGGACGAGCCCCAAAGATTTGTTACGGGTCCCAAGGATGAAGACCACGATGACAAATATGTTACCTGTAAAAGCAGGTGAAGAGCAGAGTAAGGAAGACACAATGCGTTTCTGCTTTCCTCCAGAACGTGTCTGAGGAAGCAGCGGAAGGTGGACTCCACTTACTGCACCCCAAAACTCCGGAGCAACCACCAAAGTTCCGCCCTCACTGCTTTCTAACATAAAATAAATCCCTGTTACATGGATTTTCTATCCTTTTAAAGAAACTGAAAATAAATACATATACAGTAGTATTGAAAAATGTCCCGTTAAATGAGTGGTTTACACAAAATAATATTAATGTGGTCATTCCCTCACAGGGGTGCCACACACCCAGATGTCCCATCAAATTCTATCAGGTCATCAGACCTGATGCTTTTGCTTCTTCCAAAGACACGTGGCCTTAAGTTACTTTTTAGATCTTCCTTTATTCTTAAACTTCTAAAGCTCTTGCCTTGTAGCCTTTTTTTGTCGTTCATGTTGGTGTTATTGTACAAAGTCATATGGTCTGAACTGTCAGATCTACACTCAGAAGTATAACTTACTAGTGGCAGCTGGACCCTCGCTTGACTTCAGAACTATTTTTACGGCATATATTCATGAAAAATTCCTCAGAAATTTTGCTCCATAGATTTATGGACTGCACATCCATGATGCCCATCTCCTGTTGAGCACATCACAAAGGTGCTTTGAGATCTGGAGGCCATTTGAGTTCAGTGAGGTACTCAAATTCAATTCAGTTCAGTTTTATTTATACAGCACCAAATTGTAACAACAGTCTCCTTAAGGTCAAGACTAGAGCAGGAAGATATGGCCAAAAATATATATCACAACACATATTTGAAAATTTGCGATAACGATATAACTGACGATATAATTTCTGCGAGACAAAATACAACTCCACAACTTTACTAGCGCAAAAAACCCTCATCCATTTATTTTCACTTAAACAAGCAGCTGTTTTTATGTGTATTAAAGCTATATAAACATTTAACAGTGCAAATGCAAATTCCTTGCTGAAAGTGTAACCAAAAGGCATTTCCAGTAGAAATGAGCTGACATATCCTGAGCATAACCATGTATAAAATCCACTGAAGTTAAAAAGAGGAGCTTTGCAACATTAAAGTGCACTGTGCCAAATAAAAAAGTCAAATACATATTTTTCGGACAAAAAATTGCACGGGATTATAAGGCACATTAAGCGAAACAAAGCAGTCAGATAAATCAAACTTTATTCAACTCTCATTCTTCTTGCTTCCTCCACTTCTGTACCATTGATTCATTAATGCTGTATTCTACCACAGCTGCTCTATTTCCGTGTTGTTGCAGTATATTAATGACTAACCTTGTATTGTGGATGGATTATCTCAGTTGTTCTCCTGACTGAAGTGTGGTCCATTTACAGCATCCTGCCATGCGATTGCATTTGTCTCTAACCATCAGGAACCTTCACGTTAACTTTTATCGAGTGGAAAAGTGTTAGCGTTCATTCTCCAGCTTCACTGTTTATGTTATGCTGGTGTAGCCCTGGCTATATAAGTAGCTCATTATTTCAATTTGTTCATTAATATTGATAGTTAATTGCAAATGTTTAATGTGTTCAAGAATGTATACAAATGCCTGCAAAGAATGTGATGTGTGTCGCTTAAATGCACAACCTTCTTATTTGTATTTTGAGGTTTATGTCATTATTTTTGATATGGTATTGATATGTACTACAGCTCCAGTGAACCCTGAAGTAGTCTCAGATAGAGGGGTGGGAGTGAGTGGGGAGCCGTGTGCACTCTGCAGGAAGCGAGAGAGACGAGAGCTGAACGCAGAGTTCATAGAAGGGCGACAGACGCATTTTCGGGTTGACGGATAGTTAACTGGAGTCGAGAACTGTTGTACCCTACTGTGAGGTAAATGTGGATTTTGTCTGACACTTGTACCCAATGTTATTGTGTAAAACGGATTAGCGCTAACACAGCCGCTAGCACAACTGCTAACATAGCCACTAGCGTAGCCTAGCATATTCGCTAAGCTCTTGTTCTGCTCTGTTTTTATTTATTAAGCTAATGCTAAGATTGAATGTTATCGCATGTGAACTGGCATTTAGCAGGGTTGTGTGATTCAGTAGGAGGAGACGGACGTCTTGCTGGCGTGTCGGAGAGGTCCCTTCTGCTGGTGTGCTGAAGTTATGTGTTCACGTGGGAGCACGTGGAAAGGACGACTATGAGTGCTGCTGCCGCGGCCTGCTGGTAGCCGTGACCCAGTTTCCCCGCTATCCCCTTGAACTGCCTGGAGGTGTGAGTACTGTTGTTTGCACGTGCTTTTATTTTTACTGCTTGGCAACAAGTGAAGCGACCATATTGTTTTAGGTCCCAACGCACCCGAGCCACGACTCAGGCCTGCAACGAGGGGTTTGCTAGCAGAAAGACTGTAGCACTTGAGGTGTGAGTGTGTTTGGTGAGAGTGCGTGTGGGCCCACAATATTATTTGATTATTTTGTTTCTGTTGAGGTAGATACCCTACCATTGTTTAACAAACTTTATTGATTTTACTTATTTTCTTTTGTGTTGTTAATTAAGCATTCACTAAAGTGGAGTTAACTTTATAATTGACCTGCTTGTGTGTGATTTATTTCCATATAGTGTAGTTTTATTGCATATTTAATACCATAAGCATTAAAAAGGGAGTATCAATAGGAAAGTAACAACAGGAACCCAGGGCCCCTCTCAATAGAACGTGGGACGGGTGTTACACAATTATGGAGGCACCGCTGGGATACTCCCGTGCTTAACTTTACTAGTTTGTTCTTTAAAGGAGTATTTTGTTTACAGATTTTCACAGCCTAGCACACCAGCATTAGGGTTTGTATGATGACTACTCAAAAAGAGTCTCAAATTGCACCTGAGCTTAGTAGCTGGTGCAGTAAAGCAGGTATAGACCCAAACCAGGCTTTTGTACTGCATGATGTTCCTACTGATTTTAACTTGCCAGACATTGAAGAGACTGCTCAGTCAGTGAAAGCTTTTGGAAGAGTAAAAGTGAGAGATAGACTAAGAGACACCCAGACAGGCAATAACCTTGTGCTGTGTGAATGCCGTCAAGCTATTCAGCCAGACCGCATACCACCACATGTACAGCCATTGAACGGAGGTCCTGTCTGGAAGATTTCCCTCCTCACTGAATCTGTGAGATCAGCTGATGACTTCTCAGCCAAGCTTAAGAAACTAATGGTAGAAGAAGGCAAAACAATTGATGATGTTAGTGCCTTGCTGTCTACTGAAACCCCACAGGAAAACTCCCCTGAATCCATCATTCGGGCAGTCGGAGACCTGTTAGCGAAAACTATGCGACCTACCAATGAGAATACTGCATCTCGACGTCTGCGGATATTCTCTGGCCACTCTCCCACTCCAGCAGGTGAAGAGAGCCTTGATAGCTGGGTTGAGCAGGCTCGCCTGATGATTGAAGAGTGTGACTGCTCTGAGAGAGAGAAGCGAAGGAGAGTAGTTAACAGCCTAAAGGGACCGGCGTTGGAGATCATCCAAGCTGTACGCCGAGATAACCCTGATGCTAGCCCAGAGAGCTATGTAGAGGCTCTAGAAAGTGCATTTGGATCCCTGGAGTCAGGTGAAGACTTGTACCTCGCCTTCAGGAGCCTGGGTCAACAGCGAGGAGAAAAGCTGTCAGACTTCCTGAGAAGATTGGAACGCTCTCTGACCAAAGTAGTGCAGAGAGGGGGTCTCCCTAGCCATCGAGTCGACCGTGCACGTATTGACCAGCTTATACGGGGTACAACTGAGTCAGAGATAATGTTACTGCAGCTAAGACTCAGAGAAAGGAAGGAGGAGCCACCCGCTTTCCTGAAGCTACTCAGTGAGATTCGAGAAGAAGAAGACCATGCAAGAGTGAGGCATGAGTCAAACACCACAGTTAGACAAGTGAAAGTTGGCGAAGAGACAAAAGCCAAATCGACAGAAGTTCAAGAGCTCAAAGCCGAGATCAAAGAGTTACGCTCTGAGCTTAAAGAGTTAACAAGCAAGCGCTCAGATGCCGAGCTAATGTTGAAACAAACCAAGAAAGTTGCTGAGACTGGCGCGGAGAATGAAGTCCAACAGTTAAAGCAGCAAGTTCAAAAGTTACAACACCAGCTGACTGTTATGGCAGTGTCACAGGGTTCAACCCAAACTGACTCAACAAAGAGAGATGGGAGAGCCAGACGAAGCAAGGTAAACAGACCATGTGCTGCAAAAGATTCAGAAAGTTACTTCTGTTACCGGTGTGGGGAGAATGGCCATATTGCCACCCACTGCATGGCTCCTGAAAACACTGCCAAAGTAATTCAGAGGCTACTCGCAGCCCTTCGTAGGAGCAAAGAGGGAAAAGGAGCTACAGGTGGAGCTTCTGAGCCCACACAGGTCGGTTCCATTAGGAAAAGTTCCGTGCACACATCCTCACAGTGTGGACTCCCAGAAGGATTGGTTGGCCCATCCATGATGACCGATGTGACCATAGAAGGACAACCATGTAGAGCTCTCCTTGACAGCGGCTCTCGAGTCACCATTATATTCGAGAGCTGGTATTCCCGTTTCATCCCCAATGTGCCCATTCTTCCTTTAAAAGATCTCGCCATATGGGGACTGAGTGATTCCAACTACCCATACAAGGGGTATGTGGCAGTTGAGGTGGGTTTTCCCCCCAAGTCAAAGGAAGCTGTAGAGACAGTCACTGTCTTGGCCTTGGTGTGTCCAGATCCAAAGAGCCCAGACCCGGTTCCTGTCATCATTGGCACTAACTCCCAGAAACTGCATTCTCTGTCATGGTCCTGGGCCATGTGGGCCCAGTATTCTTAGTTTTCATGTATTTCTGTATTTTGTTCTTTATTTAGGCCATGCTTCCTGGGTTGATCTGTTACGTTGTTCCTTATGTTTTCCCTTCGTGACCCTCACCCCCTGTGTGCCCCTCTGTGTATTTATGAGCCCTCG
>NW_005187846.1:52357-53411 GCF_000239375.1 Pundamilia nyererei
TTTGTAGTTTATTGCACTTTTTTTGCAATTTATGTAATTACTATGCACTTAATGAATACATATTATTAAAATTTGGGCTATAATGGTTGTATTGATGTATAGCAACTTGAAATGCTCCCAAAAATGGCTCCACAGCATGTAAAAATATAAAATAAGGTCTGGCGGACTTGGTTCTATGGTAGGTCTTAAAGGGTTAAACCCTCACTTAGTTTCACTGCAATAGGTTAGGGTTAGGGTTAGGGTTGTTATTTGTGTGACTGTTGGCTAAAAAGCTGCGGCCGAGTGTGTTGGAGTATACAGCAACTGAGTAAGATAAGTTAAGATAACCTTTATTAGTCCCACACGTGGGGAATTTGTTTTGTTACAGCAGAAAGTGGACAGTGCAAAGTTACATAGAAAAATTAGAAAAAAAACCCCACTGGAATAAGATAAGAATAAGATACTGTACACAACTGTACACAATAGAATAAAATAGAATACAAATGCTATATACAATTGAGTATAATACAACAATGCCATGGATGTTTAGTGGTTGCAGTGGAGGGTATTTGTGCCAGCGGAAGTCTACCACCAGCTCCTTGGTTTTACTGGTGTTGATCTGGAGGTCGTTCTGCTGGCACCAGTCCACAAAACCATGGGTCAGTTCTTTGTACTCCCTGTCCTCCCCATCAGTGATGAGGCCGACTATTGCAGAGTCATCAGAGAACTTCTGCAGGAAGCACTGGGTGGAGTTGTGGGAGAAGTCTGCAGTGTAGATGGTGAAGAGGAACGGAGCCAGAACTGTTCCCTGTGGGGCCCCCATACTGCAGACGACCCTGTCCGACACACAGCCCTGAGTCCTCACATACTGTGGGCGGTTAGTGACGTAGTCCAGAATCCATGTAGTGAGGTGATGGTCCACTCCTGAGTTCTCCAGCTTGTTCTTCAGGACCATGGGAAGAATGCCGTTAAAGGCACTGGAGAAATCAAAGAACTTGATTCTCACAGTGCTCCCAGCGGTCTCCAGGTGAGAGAGGGAACGATGCACGAGGTGAATGACGGCATCATCCGCTCC
>NW_005187846.1:54017-56357 GCF_000239375.1 Pundamilia nyererei
ACCTGGGTGGTTGAGAGAGACAGGCTGGAGCCTTGTGTTGAGTGTGTGTTGGATGCTGTTGTTGGGGGTGGGGAGTGGTTAGCAGGGTGAGTAGAGGAGGTATGAAATGGCTTAGGTGTCAGAGGTGGAGGTGCAGCAGCAGTGCGGGTGGGTTAGTCTGCAGCCGATGTTGAAGACTGCCTCATGGATGAATCAAATGTGTTAAAGAAATGATTCAGTTCATTCGCCATGGAACATGGAACAGAGCAAAACAAGAGCCCCCAAGAGTCCAAAACATTGTTCAGAGGACCGGCCTGGGGGCTGATAGCACAAAAGTTCACATAGTTCAGGTGGCCGGCCCAGAGGTTGCTAACACAGGAGCCCAGAGTAAAATGCTTCAGGGGGTCAGCCACGCAGAAGGCAGTGGTGATGTGGAAACTGTTCTGGAGGTCGACCCGGAGGTCGCCTGTTCACTAATCTATCATAAAGCCCTCTCGGAGGTTGGCTGCATGGAAGACGGTGGCGACATGGGCAGAACAAATGAGGGTGAGAATGAGGGAAGATGAGGCTGGACCAGGCGAGGCTGAGGATGAGGCTGGACCAGACGAGGATGAGGCTGCTGCAGACGAGGAGGATGCTGCTGCAGACGAGGAGGATGCTGCTGCAGATGAGGGGGAGGATGCTGCAGACGAGGAGGATGCTGCAGACAAGGATGTGGAAGCCATAGGTGATGACACGAGTGGCTCCTCAGACCCTCCAGCGAAGGCTGAAAGCTGAAGTGGCTCTTCTGTTATGAAACGGCTGTGTGCAGGCAGGAAAAGGACCCAAGGTGCAGACTCCAGAGACAAACCTAAACTCAAAAAACAGCTTTAATGCTGAACTCAAAGTAACAAACTTCCAAAGTACAAACATTAATGCAGGCAGGCAAATAAAACACACAGCCATTTCATAACAGAAGGTCGCGACCAGAGTATGGACCCAGCAAACTCCGTGTGGTATCGGCGACCCACAGTATCTGCCTTCCTCAAGGAGAGGGTGATGCAGGAGGCTAAGCATGCCCGGGAGCTCGAGTCACCCTTCTATGGGTCACGCTTGGGGAGGGCCCCCCAGCCTCCAGACTGGCATGGCTATGGCCGAGCCGGCGCCTATGCCTCGGGCGATCAGATTGAGCACGTGCTCATTCTCTCCGGACACTACACCTCCACTTCCACTCCTGGATTACCAGTCCGACAAGAGGCTGGAGCAGCGGAGCAAGAAGGATTATGCAACGGCAGACATTGGACTTACTCTGCTACAGTCTTTTGCTCTCTTTATGGGACTGCAGCGTTCTGAGCTTCACAAACTCTCTGCTTCCTCATCGCTGCCCGGTCCGTTCGAGGATTTACAGCCCAGTTTGCCACCTCCCACTTCCTGGAGAAGGCGGCACTCATGGCATCACCACTCTGTCTCTGCGGAGCAACTCTCAGTGGTGAGTTATAATGACTGCTTTCGTTCTGCTCCCTCTGAGCTGGGAAAAGACAATCATATGAACACTGCTAAAACCAAGACTGAAAAGACGGTTAAACATGGTGGGAAAGGGTCGACACCTATTTTAGATGAGCCGGTTTTCATTGAGCCTGCTCCTTTGTCTCCCTGTGCTCCTGCTCCCAGGGTAGCTGCGGTCCAGCCATCCCCTGCACCTGTATCAGTTCCTCGGGTGAGGGGGGGCTAGGGCTCAGTTGATCCCTGCTCCAGTTTCCAGGCCAGCTGAGGCTCTGCTAGTCCCTGCACCCGTACCTGTTCCTCGGGTGGGGACAGCAGCTGCCGAGCCGTTGCCTGTGCCTGTTCCGGTTCCCAGGGTGAGGCTAGCCAGGACAAAGCCTACCTCTGCACCCGTACCTACTCCTCGGGTGGAAGAGGCTAGTACCCAGCAGGCTCGGGCACCCATTTCTGACCTTGCTGGAGGCTCTGGTGAGCCCGTCCAGCCGTTTTTTGCATGTTCTGGAGGCTCAGGAGAATTAGCTCAGCTACCTGCTAATTCACCACCTAACCCACCATTACTACCATCTTTACAACAATCAATACATCTGAAACTTCTGTCCATAGCTCACACATTAGCTCACTTATCAGTTCAGCCACCTGTTCCTGCTGGAGGATCCAAGGGGCCCGTCTGGCCTTCATCTGTTGTTCCCGCTGGGAGTTCTGGAGAACCGCACCAGCCTTTGTTTGTCTCTGCTGGAGGGACCCAGGGGCCTGTCCAACCGTCTGTTGCTGCTGGGGGTTCTGGAGAACCGCTCCAGCCATCTTCTGTCTCCGCTGGAGGGTCCGAGAGGCCCGTTCAGCCTTCTGTCTCTGCTGGAGGGTCCGGGGAACCACGTCAGC
>NW_005187846.1:57056-61001 GCF_000239375.1 Pundamilia nyererei
GCTGGAGGGTCCGAGTGGCCTGTCCAACAACCTGCCTCCGCTGGAGGGTCCGAGGTGCCCGTCCAGTCTTCGTCGCCTGCAGTGCCACCATCTGCGGCTCCCACACTCTCCCCACACAGTCGCCTGCAGCGCCACTTCCTGCCGTTTCCACACTGCTGCCTGCAGTGCCACCACCTGTTCCGTTGCCTGCGGTTGCCATGCTGCCATCTGGTCCTGCTTCGTCTCTGCCTGAGGCCTTCGCATGGGCTGGTTGCGCTTTGTCTACGCCGGAGGTCTCCGCACCGTCTGGCCCTGCCTCACCTCGTCCTGTCCGGCCTGCTCGTCCTCGTCCTGTCCGGCCACTTTCCAGGCCGATGGCTGGACGTCATCGCCATCATGGACGCCATCGTGGACGCCATCGTGAACGCCATCGTGGACGCCATCTGTTTGTTTCCCATTCCCTGATTATTCCCTCTGTGTATTTAAGCCCTGTGTTTCTCTCTGTTCGTGTCACGATCTACCCTTATCTTGCTGTGTGTTCTGTCTGCGTAAGCTTATTTTGTATTCTCAGTTTTGTTACCCTTTTGAGTTCAGCATTAAAGCTGTTTAAGTTCACGTTTGTCTCCAGAGTCTGCACTTTGGGTCCTTTTCCTGCCTGCACACAGCCATTTCATAACATCTTCCGACCCTCCAGCGAGAGCAATCACAGAACCAGCAGGCATGTGGGCCTCTGGCACATGAAGCAAACTGCAGCTGCACAGAGCAGTGTGCCTGGACTTCTTTAACGAAGTCCAGACGCTTTTCTTTACAAGCTCCTTAGACTCCCCAGTCCCATGCATACATTCCAGCTCTCCCGACTTACCGGGAGAATCCCGAATCTCAGTGCCCCTCCCGTAAATCTCCCGCAGCCACCATTCTCCCGAATTTCTCCTGATTTTCCACCCCGGACAACAAAAAATAAGAAACCATATCCCAGAATTCATAGCACAGCCCAGCCAATTCCAGCCAACAATGGCGGCAGCTACTTATTGTTAATATTACTCTTATTACTCTTTTTGAGTCGCAAAATAAACTTTTAGCATATTTTCAGGCGAGAATGTAACTAAATAAATATCAAACAGAAAACTGATTAAACAGAAGTGTGAGATGGTCGAGAATCTACACCAGCTTCCGGTTATATTTAGATATCAAGGCGTAGACGGCAGAGTTTCACTCCACCGAGAGAGCTTGTGACGTAATTCTGAAGGCTAGACCCAGCCCACTTAGACCACAAAGGCCGGGTCTTGAGGTGGATGCAGCCTCTGAATTTGGACAGCCCCGGTTGGGGGACAGTAATAACGGTGACATTTAACTTACTTTAAATAAATAATTTTAAATAAATAAACACTGTAAAATTCAAGATTTTTGTATATGTATATGTATATGTATACCTACCTGAGGGTACCTATTCTGAGGTCTCAAGGTTGGCAAGTATGGTCCCATGTCTTTGTTTCCCCTAGTCAAGTCCGCGTCTGTCATGTTTCCTGTTTTACTCTGAAAGTCTGTGTCCTAGGTTAGTCTAATCAAACAATCCTAGTTTGAGGTTTTTTTTTTTGTATTGCTAAGTTTGTCTTGCCAGCAAATAAAGCTGCCGTCTTAAGTTAATGTTTTGTCTTGGAGTCCTGCACTTGGGTCCAGCCACTGTCAGCCGCACAGCTCATCGTGACAGAAGGACGCAACCACAATATGGACCCACCGGACTCAGCTCACCTCCAGAGAGAGGTGGACCTTGCTCGCATCCTCGGACTGATGAGTCGCATTAGCCATGCCTCGGATTTGCGGACATTTTCAGTCGGACTGAGTGCAATAGAAGCAATGTTTAAAAGAAATCCTCACCTGCACCAGCTCTCCATGTCTTTGGAATTCAGCCGTTCGCTGATCCAGGCTAAGGAGGCAGTCCAAGCCTGGGAGCTAGCCCAATTCATCTTCACCTCCTCATCCACACGCCTCAGTCACAGTAAGCAAGCCCTCTCACGCCCCACTGCAGCAGCAGCAGTCGCAGCATCGTACTCCTTCCTCCCTTACGCTTGGTTCCGACCACCCCTCAACTACCACATGCCTGGCATGAATGTGGTCGGAGGATGATGGGCCGGTCACTGTTGCTCTGACACCCTCTGTTTCCTCTGCCGCTCACGTTTCCAGGAGAAACTGGCGTTATCATCATCGCCCTACCTTTGGGTGAGGGCAACTGTGACCCTGTCGACTCCAGCACCCGTTTCAGTTCCTCGGGGGGAAAGAAGAGCTAGCTACTGCACCTACACCGGCTCCCAGAGTAAAGGCAGCCCGAACCCAGCTCGTCCCTGCACCCGTATCTGTTCCTTGGGTGGGGATGGCTGGTGCTCAGCTAGGCCCAGTACCCATTCCTGTTCCTGTTCCCTGGAGAAGAGTTGCTGAGAGTTGGTTACCTGCTCAGTCACGAGTTCAACAACCACCACTACCACCAGCACAACCATCATCACGACCACCATTACAACTTCTGTTTCAGTCATGTGCCCAGCCGGTACCTCAGCTATTAGTTCAACCATCAATTCAGCTTCCTGTGGATGGATGGCATAATTATTCATGTCAAATTTACACTATTTTTTGGTAATAGTGTTGTATAGCAAATGCAGAAATAAATGCTTTAAGAAGAGCAAATATAAGTTGGTGTTCTAAAGAATATGATTGGTTCCTTGCAGGACACCAGGAAAGATGAGCCCTCCGTAACAGATGGTGTGGTCACCTGCAGGTTCAAAGCTATTGCATCTCCAACCCACATCCACTTATACTGTACTTAAGGGAAGTTGGGAAAGTGTTAAAACTCTTCTACACTTGACAGTCATTCAGGCATTAATGCAACAACATACCAAGCTTCTGTGTTTGAATGCAAAACAAATGTGTTTGTCAGGTTTGTGAAAGCAGGACCCATATTTGCAGGACTTCCTGTGTAGAGTACAGTGCATTTATTTACAGTGAATAAAATGACAAGTGCAACAATCCTTAGTATTTACATGGATGTTAAAATCCCCCACAATAAATTAATTAAATTATAATTTTATCTGAGCAGAGCACTAAATCAAAAAAGTAAGGCCAAGGTTGATAGATAACAAGAAATAAAATTGGTTTTTGAGCTTTTGTAGCTAGGGTGGACAAGTCTAAGCATCAAGCTTTAAAATGAATAAAAACTCTGTTTGGGTCTTTGGTTGGTTAATAAGTTGGAGTAGAAGTAGAATATTTACTCCTTGGTGCAATTGTGGATACTATATTGTTCTTTCTCTGGGATTTAAAAGGTTTGAATTGGGTTTTTTTTTGCTGATTTTTGGTTTGGTTCTTGTTGGTTTGGGAGCAGACACTGTCTCTAAGGGTTTTGAGGGTAGAACAGAAGGAGAGAAGCTACAGAGAGGCATGTAGGACTGCAGCTTACTTTGTCACCTTTGATGAAAAGCACCGAGTTTTTTAAATGGACTAACAATCAGGTGGAGTTGTTGCTGCGAGTAACACAAAAGTACAAAGTTGCAAAAGCGAGTGAGAATTAAAGAATTTGAAGAAAAGCTATCTGAAACATGTACACTGATATTACTCTTTAATAGGGCTGTCAAAATTGAGCGCAAACAAAACAAACACTGTATAATGCCCTCCGCTATCTTAGTTTAATTGGTCACATGACTGTATCACATGACTAAAATGTGTCATTGTTTTAGAAAAGGCTCCGGGTTTGCTGTCCACACTGCGACGCAAAAACAGCGTTTTCAAATGCACTAGCTTTGAAGAGTGTTTTTAAAACGCTGCATTTACCTTAAACGAAAACGTCGTCCCGTGGACGGAAGAGAAAAAGATGGGTTTTCAAACCAAAACGTATTAGTGTGTACATGGCCTTAGGTATCACCCTGGGTCAACACACCTGAATCAAATGAAAAGTTCATTACTGTTAGGATGCCTGGGTCGTTG
>NW_005187846.1:61021-67882 GCF_000239375.1 Pundamilia nyererei
AGAGTTCTGTCTTTTGGTTTATGTCTCTGTGTTATCCTTAGTTGCTGTCTCCCCTGTCGGCTATATCCCCGTGCCCAGTCAGTGTCTGTGTCTGCCCTGGTCCCACGTCTCTGTTCCCTCTGTAGTGCCTGCATGTGAGTCTGTCTTTTGTTCAGTCTGTGTTTTGTGTTTCCTGTTTTACTTTGAAGGTCTCTGTCTTATGTGTGTTTAGTTTACGCTTCCTTGTCTCGTCAGTTCTGATTTGCCCCAGCTGTGTTTCCCTCCTATTACCCATTCCCTGATTGCTCCCTCTGTGTATTTAAGCCCTGTGTTTCTCTGTGTCTGTGTCGCGATCTACTGTTTACCTAGCTGTGTGTTCTGTCAGTCCTCCGCTGTAAGTTTATTTTGATTTTTTCCAGTTATGTTATATTTGAGTTTAACATTAAAGTTGTTTTGAGTTCACATCTGTCTCCGGAGTCTGCACCTTGGGTCCTATTCCTGTCTGCACACAGCCGCTCATAACAATTACCAGGCTTCTGGAGAACTTCGAGAAATGTTGAGGTGGTAATTTAGCCATTTAAATCAGCTGTGTTGGATCAAGGACACATCTAAAATTCGTAGGACACCGGCCCTCGAGGCCTGGAGTTCAACACCCGTGGACTAAAGCATTATCTGTGAATGAGGCTTGTATGAAAAATAAATTTGGCTTCTAGATTCTCCAAGACACTGTTAGGATTATTCCAAATTAGATTAAATTTAAAAAATTGTAGTCAAAGGTTTATGACCAAACCAGTCACTCAGGTGTCAACAGGTGTCACTCTCTTAGCTTATAATTGTGGTTTCTAACTTGGAACCCCTGCTTCTCATTTTATACCTCTGAAATGTGAAAGCGGTAGATTGGTTTTTAACAACATTATTGAAATGAGAAATTTCTGAAACATTTGTTTGATACAACATAAAATAATTCTTTTTCAAAGAGCATAAAGCGTTCTTTCATTGGGCGTATTGCAACTTTCCTAAAAGCAAACGGATAAAAAACCCCTCTAAAACTGCTTTTAAATTCACAGTAAGCAAATGATTAATGAGTAATCAAAGCAATGAGATGAGCATATGGATTAAACTTTGAAAACTGTTGTATCAACTGTCGGATCATGTGGCTATTAAAAATTAGCAAACCAGTAACAAAGGATTTCTAACCACAACAGTATGCAAAACTCCATCCCTCTGACAATGTGCTATGGTGACGGAATTTTCTCGAGTGCCTTTTTACACTGTTAAAGTGTCTTTGCTTAGAGGAACAGTCCTGTAAATCTGGCTTGGTTTTCTTACTCAAAGTGGTCATGAAGCAGTTTTGACTGACACTGTGTTTGCCCCAGCAGCTTTTAAAAGTAACATTTCCCACATGCCCGAATTAAGGCTTACTAGACCAAGCCTTCTAATGTGCCTGTATGGGCAAGAATAAGCAAGTTGGCGTCTGTGGTGGTGAGAGATGACTCTGAGGAAAGTGAAAGCACATTCCTTTTACTTACATACACCAGACAAGCATAGCATGATGAGGAATGAATGCTATCTTATCAGACTGTGCACCCAAGGAGATGCATATGTTACCTCTTATATCTTGTCTGTCTTGTTTGTTTTTATGTGCTTGCACTTTAGGTCAGCAGGTTAGACCTATACTATTGCTGTATATGACAGGAGATGTTTTACGTTCATATAGTTTCATCCTGGAAGCTGTTTCAAAAGAATGCTTACAGAAAACATCACTTTTTGACATAAAAAACCACGAGCAGCTACTATTTTAGTGAGTGCAGCGTTGAAATGAGGGACACATAAAGACTGTTAATGATAGAAATAATGTGATAAACAGTGTTATTTGGTTAACTGGCCACTATTCAAAGTCATCATTACCTTTTATATATTGTGTTTTATCTTCTTCTTATTGGCTTAATCATTTAGAACATAATATACCATCAAAATAATTCTGAGAGCTACTACCTGTTTAGTCTTTAATATGATCTACCAGATCAGGATTTTCTATGTGGTTTCCACCTTTACATAAGATGAAACAGGAAGCTCTAGAAGAAAAAAAAAAACCTTTCAGCTGTTCATTTTTGTCCAGTTGTCTAATGGAAGCTTTGCAACGGCTTCCCACTCTGTAGCCAGACACTCTCGGCCAGCTGCTGCAGGTGCTTCCCGGTTGTGTAATGAGTAACAGCCAGTGGGCTTTCCCCTGTACAACTGTTCTGTGCTGCTGGGCTTAACGGAGGGTTGAAATGCAAATAATATTCAAATATGCAAAAAATACGAAAATCTCTTCCACAAAGGGCACATTAGGGCTCCAGGTTGTGTAAAATTTTCCAATCACCTCTGCTGGCTAACAACCAAAGCAATAAACTCTATGGTGCTGTGACTGAGACACAGAAACAACAGTAAAAAGTAATGCATGTAATTCCAGTGTATCAATATCTAGATTTGAACAGGATAAGATAAGTGTTGCTTAAGTCTTCTCAAGTCTTACATTACTGTTCAAAAGTTTTAGCTTCAGCAATTTTTTGGCATACCTGCAGTATGTAGCTTAAACTGACTTAGGCACCTCTCTTGTAATTTCTTTAAGAAGTTTTCGGGAATAGTTCCCTAGGCTCTCCAGGTAGGTAATGTTCTGGTTCTCTGTTTTCTAGTTTGAGCTTCAAGTTTTGAGTTTCTAGTTTAGTTTTCTTGTATTTCATGTTAGAGTTTTCTACAGCAATAAATCTGCTGTTTTGAGTTTATTCCTTTGTGTATGAGTCCTGAGTTTCATCCTGCCTGCCACACACCTTGACACCTACACTGCTTCAATGATGTTGAGGTCCAGGCTGTGGGGAGGCGAATCCATGATAGATAGTGTTCCACTGTGTGCAGTGTGTTTTGGGTCATTGTGATGCTGAAATATGAAGCCACTGCCAACCAGACACTTTCCAAGTGGTATTGCACAATGGATCAAAATCTGGCTCAAATAATTCCATGAATTTTGACAAGACCCCTTTGAAATCTCCTTTGCAACAGGGGCAGCCCTAAATGACCCCCTACGAGCAGCACTGTGCAGCGGTGGGAAGGAAAAACTGATACAGCCTGTTCCGCCACATTAGATCAATCTCTCTGGGCTCCTGTGATCCATCACCTCCATCACCTAGTGGGGGAGGAGGGTTGTTGTTTTGTCCTGCCTTTGTTATTGTAGTCGATATGGGGTTAGGTACAGACTTGCAGTGTCTGGGGATTGTCATTGGCTGTGTCTTTTGACTCAGCATTTTGAGTTTCATGTGTTTTCCCCATTATGATGGTCATGGTGTCGTATCTTCAGTGTGCGAGTCTGTCAAGTCCCCTGTATTCAGTCTTGGGAAGGTTACTTTTAAAATGTATTCCACTACGGATTACAGAATACATGCCCCAAAATGTAGTTTGTAATGTATTCCATTAAATTACTCAATGTGAGTATTCTGAATACTTTGGATTACTTAATATATTGTTATGCTTTTTACAGTTACATTAATGTACTATTGCTGTGTGGTTTATTACTATTACTGAAGGCTACTCCCCACACCAATACCAACGAGATTATTAAATCTTAATATAAAATGAGTAACAGTAGGGTGGAGGTAAGGCTGCACTTTTTGCAGTAATCTCAAAAACTATTTCTGTATCAGTAATATGTTTTCTTTTTGTCTGCTTTCAGAACTGCACATGATTATTTGGAGCTAGCAGGTCGTTAATGCTATCCATCAAGTCTAACAGTCTGCACATATATGAACTAACCTCAGCTAACGCCAGCTAACAATGTTAACTCGTGGCGAGTAGCCTTCAGTAATACTAATGAATCACACAGCAATAAAACACTGAAGATAATGAAGTGGCATATAACCCAGGTAGCTACCACAACTAAAACAAGGTAGCAGCATTAGTAGGCAAACAGTCAGTTCACAAGGTTTAATGCTAATACAAAGCAAAATCTAATTGGTGCCTGCTGATACAATGAAATACAATATACAAATAAATAAACAACCACAAACCTCAAAATAGTCCTTAGCTCTTTGCTGTCAAGTTAAACCAGTTTTGAAACAAATTACAAAAGCAGTAAGGACCTCGGCTCAGCAGCCAGAAATCCACCCCAGCAAAGGAGCAGCTTGGCAATCTGTAAATTAAAACGGGAAATCACTACGCTGAACAGTTTGCCTCAGAAGGAATATCCCTCCTACTTTGCTTCATATCTGTGTTTCAGTTACCTGTCTCCAGGTTAGGGTCGCACCCTAATGAGTGTCGGCAAGTGGTGGCAGAGTCCACTACAAGTTTCTCCACAGGCATAAAACAATGTTTTCTTCCTACAGGGGCACAAATAACGTTAAAACTTTACCAAAACTCAAGTGGAACATGTTCTGTGACCTACCGCTCCAATAGAAAGCTATGGAACCCACATCAAGCAAATAGCACTGCTTAGACCAGGTATTCACACAGCTCCAGGTTCATGCAACAGATCAATAATTACCTGCACCTGTGCTTATAAAAGGGAAAAACCCAGCCCAGACTCAGGTCTTGTCACATTGTCACATGGCAATGCATGGAATTGCCAAAATTAGAGGGGGGATAGCCTAACATCAAACAGGAAAAGACCGCCGTGTAATCCATTTATTTCAACAAAGTAACCGTGTTCTAATTATCACCTATTTGAACGGTAACGGAATACAGTTACTCGTTTTGTATTTTAAATATGTAACACTGGTACATGTACTCTGTTACTCCCCAACACTGCCTGTGTTTAAGTCTCCCTTGCCCTCTGTGTGTTTCAGTGATGTCTTTGTCTCCCCTTTTGTTTACAGTTTTCCCTCCTTGTGTTTCGTTTGGTCTCCCTGTTTCCCATGTGTAATTTCCTTGTCATTTAGGTCCCCCTTGTGTCTCTGTCCTGTGTGCCCTTCTCTGTGTTCGTGTTTTTGTGTTGCAATGCTCCTCCTCTTCGTGTTCATTCCATGTCTCCTCTATCTGTCATGTTTATCCACGTTTTCCAGTTCCCTCGCTCCCCCTCTCATCCTCTCCTTAACTATCACCATTTCAGCTCTGTGCGTCTTAGTCTGCGTGCTTCCTGTTTTATTTTGACAGTCTCGTGTTCCATGTTCAATGTGTTTAGTTTTGCTTCCCTTGTGGCATCATGTTCATTTGTATCAGCTGTTTCCTCATGTATTTCCACTTACCCCTCCCTGTCTGTATATAGTCTGCGAGTTCTCATTCACTCTGTCTGTTGAGTTCACATCATGTTTCCATGCCTCCATGTTTTCTCGTGTTCAGGTTTTTCTCATGTTCAAGGTTTTATGTTCTTTGTCTCTTGTCTCCAGACCATTATGGCGCCCCCTCCACTGTGGCATGTAGAAAACATCTCAGGTGGGATTTGCTTGTCATGCCAGTAACATTGGAAGCCATCAGGACCATGAATGTTAAATTTCTTTCTCATCAGAGAATAAAACTTCCTTCCACCTTTCAATGTCGCATGTCTGGTGGTCCCTTGCAAAGTCCAAATGGTCAGTTCTGTGGCGTTCAAGAAGACGAGGCCTTTGAAGACGTTTTTTTGTTTTTGAAGCCCTTCAGTCTCAGATGCTGTCTGATGGTTATTGGGCTGCAGTCAGCACCAGTAACGGCCTTAATTTGGGTCAAGGATCGTCCAGTGTTTTGACAGACAGCCAATTGGATCCTGTGCAGTGCTGGTGACATTTTTTTCCATCTGACTTTTTTCCCCCCATAATCTTCATGATCATTTAAGAAATTCCAAATGACTGTCTTACTGCATCCCACCTCAGCAGCGATGGCACGCTGCGAGAGACCCTGCTTATGCAGTTCAACAACCCGACTACATTCAAAAAGGGAACGTTTTTTTGCTTTTACCATCAGAAATTCATGACAGTGTGACTACCTGACAGAAAATGACAATGAATCCATATTTTTGCACAGATTTGGCCTTTTAAAGGCATGTGGTCTTAAACTTTTGATCTGCACCTGCTTTTTAGGTGTAGCAGGGCAATAACAGTTTACTATTCCATCACTGAGTCCCTCAAAATGTGCCAAATGGATAGTTGTAGAAATTCTTTAAACTCGTATTTGTAAATACAAGTTTTTGGCAGTATTTGGCAGATTTTTAGTGCATAGTATTTGGATAGAAATAAGCGTTGTTTTTTCCACAATGGTATGAGAAAGCGATAGAAAATCTATGTTACATGTTATTCAAGACAGAAACTTTACTTTATTTCAAGAACTTGTATCTAAATATGGAATTAGCAACAATAAAATAGCTTGAAATACAGCAGTTGAAGTCATATAGAAAAGATACCCAATTAGCTGGAGAAAAGTAACCTTTTGTTACTTTCCCTCATCCCCTGGACTTTTATAGGGGAACGTAACATTAGAAGTTCCTATAATTGGGTAACAAAATATTTAAATCTCTATAACCCAAACTGTTATCAAAAATATATGTTATTGCTAAAAATTATGATTCAATTTCCCTTCCAGTTAGAGTATGGCAGGGAGATCTTTCCAATTCAGATCAAAATTTCTGGACAAAAATATGGTTAAATACAACTTATAAATAAAAACACTCTCAGCTTCCCTGAGATACTGAAATGAGATGGCTAGCTTGCCGCTGCCTCTGGTTCTCGGGGGAACTTGCCCTTTGGCCATGAGGGTTCGATCCTTCTCCGACTGGGGTAGGCATGTTGTTGTCATCGAGATGTGATGGTCCAGGTCTCCTTGGTCTCTGCCCAAGTGGTGTTACTGACAGAGGTGTCATTGCAGCTTGTCACCCTCATTACCAAGTATATTTTGTGATAAAAACACACACACACACACACACACACACACACACACACACAC
>NW_005187846.1:67902-70652 GCF_000239375.1 Pundamilia nyererei
TAGGTATGTGGGCTTTCATGCTTTCTAATACACACACACACACACACACACACACACACACACACACACACACACACACACACACACACACACACACACACACACACACACACCCCAGAAAAATATTGTTGGGTTGTTTATCCATGTTTTTTTTTCTATGTCCTTTTCTCCTTTCAGGTGCTGTTTGTTTCCTGTATGTGTTTGGATATCTATTGTACTTTTCCACTTGAGCTCTGTCCTTTTATTCTTATTTTTTCATTCAATGCACTTGTAAAAAAATTACAAATGAATAGTTAGATAAAAGGAAAAAGGAGCCTATAGAGCAGGGGCCCCCAATCCCAGTCCACGAGGGCCGGTGTCCCTGCAGGTTTTAGATCTCACCCTGGGTCTACACACCTGAATCACATGATTAGTTCATTACCAGACCTCTGGAGAACTGAAGACATGTTGAGAAGGTAATTTATCCATTTAAATCAGCTGTGATGGATCAAGGACACATCTAAAACCTGCAGGGACACCGGCCCTCGTGGACTGGGTTTGGGGACCCCTGCTATAGAGTGTCTATAGAACTCACCACAGAAAAGCAAAAATGTTTAGCGTAACAGTCCTTTAAGATCCGATTACATGATCTAAAAATAAATAAAAGGTAGCTTAATGAGAATTAATAATTTTTTTTATATGAAGGCAAACACACTCATTCTTTTGATATCATCCCCCAGTCCCCAAGTAAGTGAACACTCATTATAGCAACTTTCAGTGTGAAATTCAGCATTAAAGTCACCTCAATGTGTATTTTTAAAGAGAAATATTGTCGAAAATTAGGTCAGAGTTTAAACAGCTGTCCTCCAGATGTTTCATTTTAATATTACTGTTTAAATTTTATTTTTGTGTTTGATAACTGAAGTGTTTAAATAATTAGGTTTCCTGCTTGTCTGCTATTGACGTATTAAGATTAGGTGAAAGATTTCTCAAAGTCGGGTTCTGTTAGAGTCTGTACTATCTGTATAATTGTTTTCACTGGGATATTATTGCAGCAGGAATGAGTGGTAACTGGAATGGTAATTTAGTCCCTCCCTCTCTTTTTCAAAAAAGAAGCAGAGAGGGAGGCAAGAAGGGAAGAGATTTGAAGAAACATGAAGGAGATAATATGGAAAAATGACTGTTGACATTCCATGCATATTAGTGCAGGCGGGATTTGTCAGTGCTAGGAAATTAGTTTTCTATTTATTTACACAAGGATCTACAACCATGAAATTATATTGCTATAATCACACATTAGGTTATCCTTGAATTGTGTTTATTTAGAGCAAAAAGAAGTTCCACAAAGTGGTAGGTCAGCAAAAACCCCACAAGCAGAGACTTTTTTCACTGATGTAAACCCGCGGCTACTCTAAATCCCATCACTAACCTCAAATATAAAGTGCTCTTTTCATTTTATTTTTGATAAGGCTTTCATTGTTAAATCTCAATTATATTTTGACATTTAATAGTGACTGTGATGTGATAAATTGCTACATGGATGATTCTTTCTAAAAACCATTCCCAGTGCATTATCATGAGCTGCAGTCAAAGGTTCTAAAAGTCTACCCATTAGAAAAAGGAAAATATCCACATTTTAAATGTACCTGTGTATAATGTGAAAAGCATTGTTTTGTGCAAACTTCACAAGTTTGGCAAAAATGTGTGTATGACATGGCATTGTCTTTACTGCTGTGCACTGTCAAAACCAGTGAAAATTGACTCAGACATCATGAAAAACAGCTGAGTAACTTTGGCACCTTGAGATCACTGTTGCTGTGAGATAGCATTATACAAAATCAAATGAGTTGAAATGAATGAAATCATTGCTCTGGGTATTCTCAGCTGACTGAAACAGATGGCTAATACTGAATTTAAAGGTTCCCCACTTCACTGGAATGAAATACTGCAGACCTGTATGGTCAGCAGTATTTGGTGGCATTTGATTGGAAACCACTGGTCCAATCCAGCAGCTGCAATTACATATTAACATTCTGCATCAACTGTTTTGTCTAGCAGAGCACACCGAGTTGTTTTGCTACTCTGCCCACCGAGGCAGGCATGGCCAGCTGTTGTGTAGGAGGGTTTACCACCCAAGAAGGCCGTGCAAGAAACATGACACGCATGCAACAGTGTGTCATAGTCACTGTCTGTTATCCATCTGATAAAAGCCTCATCTGCAAACAGTGGGAGGAATATAACCATGTGTGGAGGGCTGAAACAAATTAACTATAAGAAACTGCATTATGCACAAACTTACACTGTTCTTCTGTGCAGTGTGAAACCAAAAGAAAACAAACAAGAAAAACATAATTATTCAGCATTGCTAAAAACAGCATTGATAGGTGATAATTGTAAGAATAATACGAAAAAAACGAAACTATAACTTCAAGATATCGCAGGTGTTGTGATTAAAATGTGTTACATGATTGTTGTTATAAAAGATGAGCAGAAATGAGCAAATTGCTCTTTGGATTGTGACTTTGTGCACACTGGAAGACCACAATACAAAATGAAATCTTCTTGGACATATGGATTGGAGGTGCCCAAGAATAGGTGTGTAGGAGGGTGGAAGATATTATTTAGTCCATGCACACTTAGGGATAAGGAACATAACTAAGTGTGTATAGGAATGCAAAGCTCCAGCATTTTGACAAATTATTAGTAGTTAGTAGTAGTAATCTAAGAGCTTTATTATTGGGCTGACAAATGGTTTTTCAGGAACTGTACTA
>NW_005187846.1:71451-76797 GCF_000239375.1 Pundamilia nyererei
TCAGATCAGCTGAAACAGTTTATTTAAATCCAGGCTGAAGACTTACCTGTTCTCAGCTGCATTTGAATAAAGCACCAAATCCACACTTTTAAGCTTACATTTCAAAACTTATATTTTAACTACTGATTTTATCTGTTTTGATTTTATATACTGTTTTGTTTGCTTGTTTTAATCAATTTTAAATCATGCTTTTTATTTGTTTTTGTTTCTAATGTCTCTGTAAAACACTTTGAATCACCTTGTTGTTGAATTGTGCTATACAAATAAACTTGCCTTGCCTTGCCTTTGGCAAAATAAACAGTAAACTCAATTACACCAGTTATTACCAAAGATGTTATGAGATTTGATTGAAATGAACTGGGACTTCAGGGCTCAGTTTTTTGGCAAGTTTTAGAATATAAGGAACAGACCTGTAAAAACGGTTTGGATTTTAGATGGATTATGAATGCCATCACTTTCAGATGAATATAGAAATCAAGAACTGCCAAAGAAAAAAAACCCAATCAACAATCACACGACCCCCAAGTGCTTGCCCAAACGAGCAATGGCAACAGTGGGAAGGAAAAACTGCTGGTGGAATCTTCCTGTCTTCCTCACCTCACTCACAACCAGTTGTGGCAGATGGCCGCCCCTCCTTGAGCCTGGTTTCTACCTGTTTAAAGGGAGTTTTTCCTTCCCATTTCTGCCAAGTGCTTGCTCAAAAGGGGGGTTGTTTGATTGGGGTTTATCTTTCAACATAAAGCACCTTAAGGTGACTATTGTTATGATTTGGTGCTATATGAATAAAATTTAACTGAATTATTCATCCAAGAAGAGAAACATTATGGTATACATTAAATCTTGTGCAAATGTTGTTCCATTGTTTAAGCAAAAGTGATTATTGGAAATTAAGCCACTGACCTTCTGATTCCGACCATGTGAGCCGCAGCCATGAGACAATTCAATTCATTTTGCTTTTTTTCATACTGCCCCAATTCACAACAACAGTTGCTCAAAAGCTTTTTATATTGTAAGATAAAGTACAGCGATCACAGGGAAAAAAGCATTGTAAATTTATATTACAGCTGAAAGCAGTGAGACAGGCAGTGTAGCATGTGAGTGATGGCGGCAGGCAGTCTGTCCAGCTTCTCAGTGAGACGGGCAGTAAAGGGCTATGATTGACATGAGGTCTTGTCGCTTGTGCCTCGACACACCAGTTATCCACTACTTCCTGGGCCCTTTGTGCTGCTAAACACACACACACACAGACACCATCTGCTGTGGTAATTCACAAGCTGCATGCCGGAGCAGCACACAGCCTCCTCTCTTACTTTGCTTTCTCCTATTCATCCCTCTTTCACTCAGTCGCTGTCTTTTATTTGGAGGGAAAAAGCCAGGCTATTCAGAACTTTTGTTTGTAGCCCCCCCCAGTCCCATTAGACACACACACACACACACACATCAGAGGTACTCTGAGTTTTAAAATGTATTTATCTTCTTATATTTTATATGAAGCACAGGGCAGCAGTTCAATCAGCAGCTAATTCTCTTTCTAACCAGTCACTTAAGCAAATGTGACACAACTGCAGATATGGTTACATTTCCAATGGAAAACGATGATTTTATCAATGACCAACAAAAACCTAGTCCTTACTTTGTATGGGATTCTTGACAATTCAATTGAGGATAAATTCATCAGTCACCAGCCTCAAAAATCGCAAGATCACAGCACCTCAGATAGAGCCCAGATGAATGCTACACAGAGTGCCAGTAGCAGACACATCTCTACATCAACTGTTCAGAGGAGACTGCACGAATCAGGCCTTTATGCTGAAATAGCTGCTAAGAAACCACAACTAAGGAAAAGCAACAAGCAGAAGAGATTTGTTTGGGCCAAGAAACACAAGGAATGGACATTAGACCAGTGGAAATCTGTGCTTTGGTCCGATGAGTCCAAATTTGAAATCTTTGGTTCCACCTGCTGTGTCTTTGTGGGATGCAGAAAAGGTGGCGTGATGTGTGGGGGTGCTTTGCTGGTGACACTGTTGGGGATTTATTCAAAACTGAAGGCACACTGAACCAGCATGGCTACCACTGGTTCCATCCGGTTTGCATTTAGTTGGACCATCATTTATTCTTCAACAGGACAATGACCCGAAACACACCTCCAGGCTGTGTGAGGGCTGTTTGACCAAAAAGGAGCATGATGGAGTGCTGGGCCAGACGGCCTGGCCTCCACAGTCACTTGACCTAAACCCAATGGAGATGGTTTGGGATGAGATGGATCGCAGAATGAAGGCAAAAGGGCCAACAAGTGCTCAGCGTCTCTGTGAACTCCATCAAGACTGTTGGAAAACAATTCCAGGTGACGACCTCATGAAGTTCATCGAGAGAATGCCAAGAGTGTATAAAGCAGTAATGAAAGCAAGGCGTGGCTGTTTTGAAGACTCTAAATATAAAACATGTTTTGAGTTTTTTCACACTTTTTTGTTTACTACATAATTCCATATGTTCTCAATCGTAGTTATGATGCTTTCAGTGAGAATCAAAAGTGTAAATCATCATGAAAATTAAGAAAAACCATCAACAAGACAGTGTGTCCAAACTTTTGATTGGTAGTGTGTGTCAGGTCACACAACAATCTGAGCCTATAGCAGCAAAGCTAAGGGCTGATTCAGGGTCACTTGATCCAACCTTAACTACAAGTTTTATTAAAAATGAAAATAGCACTGTATAAAGTAATTATTCCAAAGAGGGTATTTGCATCTGGAAACCAAACTGGGGGATGCTTCCACAGCACAGGTGTTCTGCCTCTTGTTCTACTTTTGGAAATGCTAGGTCCCACAAGTCAGCCTGCACTCTGAGAGTGCATTGATAAGATACAATGATTGTTTAGGGTTTTAAGGGTTTTACTCTTACTTGAGTAACTGTTTTGACGACTACTTTTCACTTTTACTTGAGTAATAATATTTTAAAGTAATGCTACTCTTACTTGAGTACAATTTTTGGATACTCGACCCACCTCTGCCTGAATCCTCCTTCGTGGAGGCACTTTCACTGAAACTGCTGTTTGGTGTCTTTGTCAGAACTGCAGCTGTTTAAAGCACTTTGAGTGCTTGAAGTAGAAAAGTGTTATATAAGAACCAGTGTATTTACGATAACTGGAAATGCAACTTTCATTACAAATGATCGGCAGCATTTAATAACTACAACAACATTTTCATTTATGTCTCCCATGGAAATGAGTCTCATATAACTTAAAAGGAATGAGTACAACAGAGTCACTTTTCCATTTACCAAAACTAAATATTTAATATTCACTTTTTAGTTAAACAATAGTCAAACATCAAATATGAAAACTCAAAAAAATGTCACACAAAAATTAAAAAATTTAGGCAACCGACTTCTTCAGTGTAACAGTGTTTTCTTGGTCTCCAGTAATGACACAATATGCTGTTAATATTTAATAAATATTTTTTTAAAAATCAAACACAAAGGCAATGTGTGCTTTTGAATATCTGAATATCACGTTTGATGAATTCCACTGTGAACTGAAACTCTAAAACTCTAAACTGTACATCTGTCCTGGTTCTGTTATTTGTCAGTACCTGCTTGGTTAACATTCATATTCAAAATGACTATCAGAAATTACTTGTAGTCTAGTTATTGCAGCAAAAAAAGAAAAAAGAAAAACAACAACAAAAAACAAAACAAGATACTGTGCTTTGATACAGTGATCCAGACTCTTGGGTCTATAAGTTGTGAAACAGTTTACCAGCTTCCAGACTATACTGTACACTGATAAGATTCAATGAATTCTGACAAAGATGGAACATATTTCAGAAATAGTAACAAAAATAGCCGATTTAACAGATATAATAAACTAGTAATAAAGTATAAATTAGACTTGTGTGATTTACATCAGACAGTTGTGGCTAGGTGTTAGCGTATGTTGTCTGTGCTTAACTGTATGAAGCTTATTAGACATTATGAAACAGATGATACGTAAAAGAGAATTTTGCCAAAGTGCTTAAGATACTTTTTCAATGATCTTTTTTTTTTCTTAAAGACATTTACTACATCATGTGTAATTTTTTTATGTCATGTGTAATTTTCATGGCAAATATTAATCGCAGTTAAATCGCAGAAGATGGCAGTAAAAAAATCTGGAGCTGTGATATCATCTAGTACACTGCAGTTCCAATTGTAGAACGACTGTGCTGCGTTCTTACGAAGTCCAGACTAGCGAGAACGCGAGGACGGACTCACGTACTTGAGAAACAGCCTAACAGTCTGCAGTCTATGAACTAACCTCAGCTAATGCCAGCGAATGTTAGCTGGCGTTGGTGGTGAAGTATCCTTCATTAATAGTAAAATAGTAAAATTCACACAGCAATAGTAAATCGAAGATACTGAAGTTTCGCCCATCCCATTCTTCTTATGAAGCAGTGTCAGAATTTCCAAGTAAAAAATCAATTCCTGTTGCTGTTGTGCTGGCTCCGGGTCCATTGTGTAGCTGACGCCACCAACATTAATAGGATGCTTACATTAGAGGTTCTTATTGTGTGTTTATTCTTCTTATTGCGTGTTTTGTTTGGGTTTCCGGCAATCAGAATCAGAGAAACTATATTAATCCTGTGCCTGACTGCAATTAATCACCAAAATTGGAGAGGTGATATAGAGGGGATAGTCTAACATATGAACCAGGAAATGATCGCTGTGTTTCCATTTATTTCAACAAAGTAACTGTCTAGCCGTGAGGCTGGGTCTCGACTGACTCGAACCACTGTTAGAGGTGATTGTGAACTGGCAATTAGACAGACCACCTTTTCACAGAATGCACTGTCATATCAGGGAGTGAGCTTCTGGAATACAACTCTCCCCATCTTTAAGAATCACTTAAAAGGGCGGCTGAGGGACACACAAACGTGTGATTATGTTTAATAATCATGCTTTATATTGGACATGAAAAAGAGGTAGGGTATTATAAAAAAGGAAACAACTATTAGTGTAACGGGTCAGTGCAATAACAGGACAGTCAGGGCATGTGTAATACTGGGGTTTGTGCAATATAATTGATTGTTTGAGTGTTTCCGTTGTTGTTATGTATATCGTCCTCTCTTGTCCACTCTTCTTGTCATTGTTTGTTCTAGTATAATGTGATCACTGTTTTTGTCCTTGTCACATGATCTGTAAATAGTGTCTCTGCATGTTTTTACTAACTTGTGTTTAACACCAACCTGCCTGAGGGTCTGCAGATGGAAATTAGCCAAAGGCTATGATCTGGCATTTTTACATTTGTTTAAATGTTCATTAATATGCATTGCCCCTCTTTCTAAATAAAATAAAATAAATAAAAAACAAAGT
>NW_005187846.1:78936-80783 GCF_000239375.1 Pundamilia nyererei
TACTTCTGGTGCAAATTACTGACCTCTGTCATCATTTTAGGTGGGGGAACTTGCACAATCGGTGGCTGACTAAATACTTTTTTGCCCCACTGTATATCCCCTTATATCAAGTCTGCGTCTTTGTGTTGTTTCCTGTTTTACTTTGTGTCTCATGTTAATGTCTCATTAACCCTAATTTATCCCAGCTGTGTTTCCCTCCCGTCTCTCATTCACTGATTGCTCCCTCTGTGTATTTAAGTCCTGTGTTTTCCTTTGTCTGTGTCGTGATCGCCATCATCCAACGCTGTGTGTTCCATCCATCCATCCATCCATCCATCCATCCATCCATCCATCCGCCTGCCAGTTTAGTTTCTGTATTCCCAGTTTACCCAGTTTTTATGTTTTTGTCATTTACTAAATGACATTTAGTAATAAATCTTTATTTTGAGTCTGCACTTTTGGTTCATCATTCTTCCTATCCTGCCTGCACACGCCCCACACATGACAGAGACTCAACTGTTCAAGTGCTAAAATAACTAAGCAAACCATACGAGACTGTATTTTGTATTGTGGTGTAAAGTCATAATCATGTGACCTAAGGTTGGGTATCTTGTAATAAACAAGATTAATGCATTAGTGCATTAATACATGTAAACTCACTCTTTCACTATTGTTCTTTTATGAACATATAAACAAACAACTGTCTTACCTATATTTACTTATGTCCTCTTTGCTTTCCTCCTTTCCTTTGCTTGCCCCCTGGTAACAAATGAGTGCTGATGAGGAAGAAGAGGAAAGACATGAAAGCATCCTAAATATCAGACAAGATAACCACAATACTCGAGGTCTTTGGTGTCACGGGAAAAGCATTGTCTTACTTCCCCTCTATGGTTCTTCAGTTCAGTTCAGTTCGTTTTATTTCAAACATTTCAAACATGTGCTTTCACAATCATTAAAAAATACCATTCCATTATTTGTTTGAAAAGGAGTAGGCAGAAGTATTTACTTATTTGTCCCTACCCCCTCAAGTTTTACCTCTCATTCATTTAATTTTCTTTTAGTCTTAAATTAAACAAACAACATATGAAACAAAATAAAGCAAAACAAAACAAACATACATAAATCAAAAACAAGAAATAATCAAGCTCCACCACAGTATAGTTTCTTTCATATGAAAAATACAGAATGTGTAAATTTGCAGATTCACAAGTTATAGAAAAACAAACAAACAAAAAACAAAAAACAAAAAAGAACTAAAACACAATTTTTTGTGTTTCTTTATGTCCTCCAGTTCCTCCTCGTTAACGTTGCTCCTCTTAGGCGGCATCTTATTAGCGTTAAGGCCCGCTGGTTGCGAAGCTCCTTGAGAGTTGCTGAAACCCGGCCTGTCCTGGCAGTTAACCTCGCTGGCTGCTGGTGGAGCGAGGCTCGGCCTGCCAGCCAGCCGTGCTGGTTAGTGTTGGTACCCGGCATGGCCTGGCAGCTAGCCTCGTTAGCTGGTGGTGGAGCCTGGCATGGTCTGGCAGTGGCAGCTAGCCTCGTTGGCTAGTGATGAAGTTCTGTCTCTGAAGAAGAAAAACAGGAGATGTTGAGTACAGACCTCTCCCTGTATTTGCTGTAACATGGGACACAATAATCAGCAGTGCTTTGCTAGTGGCAGCAAACACACTCACTTTGCTAGACACCCATCACCAGGTTCAGTAATGTAGAACATGCTGAAAAAATAGGATAAGTTAATTGTTAATGGTGCCAAAGGAGCTTGTAAAGAAAAGCGTCTGGACTTAAGTTGCTTGAAGACGTTTCACCTCTCATCCGAGAAGCTTCTTCAGTTCTAAGGTCAAATGGTGGAGAGTCCCAGATATAAACCC
>NW_005187846.1:82203-86171 GCF_000239375.1 Pundamilia nyererei
TACACGGGCCAAACTTCAGTCAGGAGAACAACTGAGATTATTCATCCACAATACGAGGTTAGTCATTAATATACTGCAACAACATGGGAACAGAACAGCTGTGAGAGAATTCAACATTAATGAATCAATGTTACGGAACTGGAGGAAGCGCAGTTTTTGGCTTTCCCCATATTTCAACAGTGCTTCATCTCTTTGCTGTGACTGTCGCCCGCCATCATTTGCAGATGATAATGGTTTTAGCCACTGCGATGCTTTCGACCAAAACAGGCGCAGCTTGATGACATCATCAACACGCGCTATCGGGATAGAGCGATAAAGTCAAAATCTCTATCGTTGGCCAAATTTATATAGTTTCTATCGTATATCGTTTATATCGCCCACCCCTAGAGTAAATATTTTGTCAGTCTATGTTTTTAAGATTTTTGGGACTGAGTACAATAGCCTGAGCTGAAATTAGAGGTCATCCAGGCTTTTATGTTGTTAAGACATGCCTCTAGTTTAACTAGTTTACTTATGCCATCTGCCTTTGTGGATAAACAAAACTGGACAATGAAAATCTAGGTGCTCTTTCAAAAATGGTCAAAATGTGCATACTACCTCTGCTATGGTCGGGCAGTCAGCTAAACGCCTTCCCCACATCATGTCTCTGACGACACGATTCCCGGTTGTGGCTGTCCCCAATGTGGCTGTCATGAAGCAATTTTTAAAGAAGCAGGAAACGGGAAGAAAGAGCTCTGGTGTAGCAAATCACAAAAGAATTGGACTAGAAATCAGTGGAAACAGGTCTTAATGAGTGATGAGTCATTATTTACAAGATTTTTGACTTCTCTAAACTGTAGGGTAAGCCAGTAGAACTACATATATTAGTAGACACTGGCTATAATGTGTTTCTGTACTTGTTCAGGGAAACATTAAAGATGCTTTAACAAGCCTTTTATTCAACAATGTAGTGCCACATGGTAAGCGTGCATACAGGCCATGAAGGTTGAGTGGATTACTTATTGTTGTCTTTAAACAACTGTACCTGCTGATTCCAGGTCTTTCTGTTGTGCTCCTTGGTCCTTGGACCTTGGATAGTTCCCTTGATAATTCTTTTCACTTCTTTCTTTTCATTTGAAATCTTGCAGGGATACCCTTGTTATGGCCATTTAAGGTGAAATTATGTTCTTTCCACTCCCAGATTATGGCCCTAACAGTGCTCACTGGAACCTTATGTAGTTTAGAAATTCTTCCATAATCAGTATGATTTCAACGAAAAGGTCGCATAGGCCTTGAGAGAGCTCATTGGTTTTACTCACCAGGAGTTTTTCTTGTGTGGCACCCTGGTAATGAGACAGCTTTTTATAGGCCATCAGTTGGAACTGAATCAGCTGATATCAATTTGCACTAAGTGGCACTATTTCTTTCTAATGACTGATAGATTTCAGTTGGTGTCATATCTTTCCATGCCTTTTAGCACCTCCCTTTCTTCATGTGTTCAATACTTCTGGGGTGGCTGTAGCTCAGGAGGGAGAGCAGGTCACCTACTAACCATAAGTTTGGTCAGCTCTGTATGCCAAATATTCTTGAGCCATATAACCCCAAGTTGCTCTCTGATGCATCCATCGGAGTACGGTTGTGTGTGTGAATGTTAGATAAAGAGCAAAGTAAAAAGTGCTTGTGTGAATGAGGCAAGCACTTTGAGTGCTCCGTGTAAGAAATCACTATATAAGAACCAGCCCATTTGCTTTTTCAGTGTCCTTTCTCATTATTACACATAGATTAATTCATGGACATCTGTTTCTTTGCATGTGTGGATTGGATGGGTTATTACCCACATTTGATGATAATTTCACCTTTACAAATGTATTTTCTTAGATAACTGCTGTGTGCAATACTTATTTTACCTGCTGTAAATGACATTACAGGCCAGCTTTCAAGTCAAGTTGTTTGTCATTTCAGCTATGGGTGTAGTGCAGCTAAATGTTGGTATATTGCAAAAAACACCAAGGACATCCTTTTTTGATGAGAGGTGGTAGTGGAGTATTGGGTGATTATTATTATTATTAGTCGTACTGATTCCTGAAATTAACTGGAGAAAGGTGTAAGCTGTGTTAGGTTGTAGTCAGTCAGACATCGAGACCAGTTGGCAACCATCAGGCAGTTACTTCAGAAAAATGTGTATTCCCTGGCTAGGAGCATTTTGTCCAATATAAGTCATTCTTTTTTGGGTGTTAAATTACACACAGTTGTAGTAAATTGCTCATAACAAACTTTAGCGAATCCAATTTGCGTGATTCATTGATATACTCTACAAACATTGTGTTGTAAAAGGGAAAGTCCCAAAAATAACTGTATCCATGACAGATTTGTCAGTTTGCATCTTATACTAAATACCCACAGTACTTATATTAGCTTTTTAAGACTTGCGCGCCAAGCCATTCGTGCATTAAAGAATAACGTCACAACAATGTGATTGGTCACTTGCAATGTTGAACCTGGAACAACATTTTCATGATAATCTGGGAACAACACCAACACGACAATATCAGATCATCCGACCAAACTTATGGTTAGTAGGTGACCTACTCTCCCTCCTGAGCTACACCAGCATGACCTGCTGGTGGGGTATATGATTTTTAAAATCGGATCATATTATATTGACTTATTTTAGAACTAGTAATACAGTTATTTGTATGCCTCAAAAAATAATACTTATATATTCCTGCAAACGACTCCTGTCAGATGACCAGGTTATAGTCATCGTCACAGTGTATCTGAAGAGCAGCTGTCTGCTGAAAGTGGGTGTAGACTATTTATTTTAGCTGACATGTCAGTTAGGGCTGGAGAGCGTTACACCTTCCAGCTAAAAACCACACTTCTCTAAATGCAAATTGACATGAATGGGTGTGTCTTTTTTAGTGTGTATTGACATGTCTGTAATACAAAGAGTGTTTAAGAGGGGACTGCTTTATTCATACTTCTTGCTGATATTATTTATTTTAGTCTCAAAATCGATGTTTAAATTTAAAATTATTTATAGGAAGCACAAACATAGACAGTAGATTATTATTGTAGGGTCTTTACCTTCCAGTATAAAGTGCCTTGAGCCAACCGTTGCTGTGTTTTGAATTTAATTTAGTAGTGAGCTGCAGAAAACTTAGTGTTACAAGTTATATTGAAACACATGCTAGCTCTCTCTAGTGAGATGTCTGCTTTGAGCTTTTCATGCAGCTCCTATCTTTCACTGTGACTATCTATATTTACATTCATCAAGCCATCTCTTGATTGGAGACTTTGTCAACAATACCTGTGCCTCCTAGAGGGTGTTCTTGACTTGCCTAGATGCTGTGATAATGTCTTCTTAATCGAGTTAAGAATTTTGCAGTCCTTCAGTTCGGCTGTCTTCCAGCCAGTAGGTTCCATGTTTTTAAGACTGCTGACTTGGCCATTCCTTGGTCACCCCCCCCTTTTACAGAGTTCTATTGATGGCTTTCAGCTGCAAATTCAGCAGTCAACTCCATCTATCTTCAGTCTGCTTAATTTGCCATGGAATACGCATGAAACAAAAATTTTAAAAATGATAGAATTATTAACTTGGTATGTAATACCTTTTTAGTATAACTATAGAATTTAAGCTCAATGTCTGCACTTCAAGCACAAGCTGACGCTTGGTTTAAAATCAGCTGTGGTGGTGTCTGGTCTTTAAGTGACCCTTGGAGTGTTACGGCCAAGAGGGCCAGGCAGTGGGTGTGGACTCAAATGCAGACACAGAGGGAGGCAAAACGGGCGTGAGCACAGCGTTTATTTACAGAGCTGAGCGAAGTTACAAAACAGAAAACTAAGAATGCTATAACCTATGCATGCTATGAACTGTGAAAGCTATGAGCGGAAAACTGTGAGGCAAAACTGAACGAGAAACTCTGAGGGCTGGATTCCACAGAGGGATCCGGGGAATGGAGAAAGGGGGCAGCGGCTTGGAGGGAGGT
>NW_005187846.1:87630-89996 GCF_000239375.1 Pundamilia nyererei
TCTCCAGCACACACGTCCGATACCACGTGAAAACAAATATATAATTTTCTGTTGATTAAAAAAAAAAAGCACCCTCTAAAAGCCCTAAGGGCAGAAAATGGTCCCGCCCGAGCAGCCGGCCAAGCTGCTGCTGCAAGCCGGGAATGAGTCTGCCTCTCCCGCGTGTCTGTCTCGAGCAGCCCGCTGGAAAAGTGTATTTTCGAGCAGGCGTCAAATGTGAAACAAGGGCGCCACCTGGTGGACAAATAAAAAAAATTACAATTCTAAGGCCCCTAGTCCAAACTGAAACCCAAACTGAAAACATGACGATTACTTTAACGGTAATTATTTTGCAGTGAAAAATAGCGTTTATAATGGAAGTCAATGGGGACATTTTTGTCCGAAGGGACTAAGGTGGATGCATCTCTGTAGCTTAGCCATTTTAGGCTAATTCAATGAACTTACAACCCAATTATAAAATATAATTAAAAAGAAAATTCTTTGACAAATTTGGCTATATTCCACTCAACACAGTGAAAATGGTTTAAAATTAAAAATGCAAAAAACAATAAATGTCCCTAAGGACCTCTTTAAGTGATGACATATGAACCCTGCATCCCAGTCCAAACTACTCTGGGTTTATTAAGGCTGTTGTGTTTTTAACGTGTTTTAATGCTTTGTATCTTGTTCTATTTAATCTGAACAAGCCCCTAAAAACACAGTGATCACTGTCGGCCTATCTTGCTTTTTATTACCCATATTCATTTTAAAACTCAGTTTTTAAAACCTTAGGATGTAACTACAGCCCATGCAGCAGTATATTAATGACTAACCTCGTGCTGTGGATGAATAATCTCAGTTGTTCTCCTGGCTGAAGTTTGGTCCGTTTACAGCATCCTGCCATGCGATTACATTTGTCCCTAACTATCGGGAACCCTCACGTTAACTTTTAGCGAGTGGAAAAAAGTTGGCATTCATCCTCCAGCTTCACTGTGCTAATGTGTTTATATTATGCTAACCATAGCTGTCATAATTAGCCACCATGTAGCACATACCAGTTAGCCCAACTTCAGTAACCCTACACCCTACAACCCTGTCACTATTTTCTGTCTTCATTTATGGTGGAAGTGATAGCAGGGTTGTATGTTTTAATTTTTTTCAGAAATCCCTCAGTCTGAAAATGGTATATTATGTTTGGGTGGAAACTAGCGAGCTAACTTGCTTCTAACTCCGTTAAATTTCATAAATCCTGTTTTCATGGATGCCTGGATGTTAAACTTAAGTGTTACACCTGGTAGAGCAGCGACACTGATCATTTTATTAAAGATGAAAGAATTTAGACAGTTTGTAACTCTGTGATGCCGCAGTGTTCGATTGTTTTTGGGACGTGAAGTGGAGGTTGGACCCGGAAACAGCTAATAACGTCAGACTTAAAGACTTGTAGAGAGGCAAAATTAAAAAACTGTGAACTTTTAAATGTAACAAATATGCAAAAAGCTAAGAAAAACAGCATTGTATATATTTGACATATTTGCATACATATGACTTGAATCCCTAGTAACTAGTAGACTTGCTGGATTGTTACTGCGGGACCTGCATTGTGAGCAGAGGGTGTGAAGTTTACAGTTGGTCAAGCTGGTTTATGCAATGATAATTGAATAGTAAGCCAAACAGAACAGGGGTAGTGCTGCTGACTCAGACAAGATGACTTCATGATAAGAAATAACTGACATTCAAAACACTGAAGATAAAATACATTTTTATTCCATCCCAGTAAGCTACATATGTATTTTAATAACTGGCAAAAGTGCTTAATCACAGAATGCTGCTGTGACCTGCTACAGGTGGTATGCTACCCCTGAGTGTCAGCAACAGACTTTGGATGTGTTCTGATGCGTAGCGGTTTGTCTCTCATTTCATTACCACGCCTCGGATCCAACTGTAGAAGTTGTGTGTTATCTGTGTTCGCTCCCACACATTGCCCCTGCCTAGCTGGATAAGACTTTTACTGATAAAAGACATTTCTGTGTAACTGAGGTGGGACAAAAACTAAAGCACGATAACACTAACTTTTAGGTCTGTGTTTGTGGGGTTGGACTTTGATGCATTTTGTTTTAAAAAATGCAGGTTTTACAGCTGTGTCATAGATTTCCTAGAAGTGAAAGTTTGTGTCAAACTGTTTTGAATTCAGAGATGTACTTTGTGTTTAGAGATGGCAGCTTGAAGGGGTTCTAAGTGGTCGTTATATTTAATGTTGCAAAGTAAAAACAACATAAATGCTGATCATGCAGCATTTTAGTGACCGAGGCCAACCCGTTCTCACTCCCAAAGCGTAACATTTTACGCTAGGTGACAAATCGTCACCATATTACGTTTTCGGCTACCCA
>NW_005187846.1:96720-98570 GCF_000239375.1 Pundamilia nyererei
AATAAACAGTAAGCATAATTGATATTGTCCTTGCAACATTGGAATTTCATAAATGCACGAATGGCTTGGCGCGCAAAAGAATAACGTCACAACAATGTGATTGGTCACTTGCAATGTTGAACCTGGAACAACATTTTCATGATGGTCTGGGAACAACACCAACACGAGGATATCAGATCATCCATTATTATTGTAGGGGCTACCTTAGAATATAAATCGCCTTTATACAGGCGATAGCGCTGTGTGAGTAAAATTGATTTGTCTTCCAGGAAAGTGAACAGTGTGCTCTAGAATTATCGTTCCTCACAGTTAAAAAAAAACCTTCTGATATTACATGATATTACAATCACTGTCACTCAATGTTAAAATGAGTGATAGGCATAATGTGTACAATGTTCAAAATAACTAAGCATGTTATATAATAATAATAATAATAATAATAATAATAAATAGCACATTAGCATTTGGCATATTGTGAGTAAAGTAAACCTGAGGCTAATAAAAGTGACATTAGTTTTGTGTATTCAGAAAACAAAGTATAGAGAAATATAAAATTCTGACAAGATGACAGCATTAAATTAACAGATGAAGGGATAATAAATAGGCTACAAACATGATTTTTGGAACTGGTGACAAAAACAATATTCAGACCATGAATATTAGTATGCTAAGGGTTATCTGTGCAGAGCTTCAAGCGGAAATGTGACACAACTGAAGTAAAACAAAAAAGAGCAAAGTTAAAATTCATGCTTGATATGATCAGCTCGAAGGATGCTTTATCATCCTGTAGGTGCCTGAGTTTAAAAAATATCTTTCTTGTGTTGATCTGTCTGTACCAAAACTGGAATCAGTTGTAGAAATTCTTAAAATAATCTAAAGTAACAATAATGCTGCGTAGTGTATCATACAGCACTGACCTTTGAATTATCACATTTAATTTATTCAGTTCAGTTTAGTTAAGTTTTATTTACATAATACTAATTCACAACAAGGTAAAGGCCCTACGATAATACAGAGAAAAATAAGAAAACCCCAACAATCATATGACCCACTATAAGCAAGCACTTTGGAGACAGTCAGTAGAGAAAGAGGAAGAAACCTCCAGCAGAACCAGCCTCAGAGAGTCAGAATCAGAAGACTTTATTTATCCCCAAGGGGAAATTAACAAACAACAGAGCAGCATAACTGTCACGGCCGAGGCCGCCTCAAGAGAGAAAGGACTCAAATGCTGGACGCCGAACAGCGTCCAGCGTCCAGTAAGTAGTTTTAGAGACAACATTTATTTTCTCAGTAAGTGTTCATAAACAGGAAACTGGAATGTGCGTTTAACAAGTGCAAAATACCACAACTAAACCAGAGGGGTTTTAAGGGTTTTAAGCAGCCTGGGCTAAGTAAGTAATCTGGTGTTGGTCAGTGGAAGCAGCAGTTCTGGGGATTGGGCTGGAGGGAGAGTCTGGGTCCGGGGTTAGGGTCAGAGTCACTGTAAATAGAGTACAGACGTTCAAGTATGGTTCAGGAGGAATATGGGCAAGCAGTTCATTCTGAATTTTCCTTCGCACTGCGTACTTGCCGCGGGTGGTCTGTAGTGGCATGGAGGGGTGGGTGGTCCAGGTGAGTGATCCGGAATTCCTGGCGTTGAAGCAGGGAGGCAGGCAGGTGAGTCGGGTGAACAGCTCGTGGGACTGTCAGGTGGTCCAGCGTCTGGATTGGAGCTCTTCGGCGGAGATTTGTGTCTGGCAACTTGGTGCGTGGCTGTGACAGAAACACACAATGAGACAAGGTAGTTTGCAACGCGTGTGCGAAATCACAGTGGTGGCCTGCACTAACTAGGGTTAGCTGAGAATCTGGCG
>NW_005187846.1:100252-114495 GCF_000239375.1 Pundamilia nyererei
GTACTTACTATTGTTTGAGTACTTACGATTGTTTTTTTGTACTTTTTATATTTTACATTTATATTTATTATTGAAACTTGCACCAAGGGAGTGGCACTCCAATTTCGTTGTACTCTGTACATGACAATAAAGGCTATTCTATTCTATTCTATTCTATTTTATTCTATTCTATTCTATTCTATTCTATTCCTCAGGGAGGGGCAATCATATGCCATAGTAGTTTTTTGTGTGTAGTCCAAATATGGACTAAAGACACTTGTATTTCGGTTGTTGTTTGTTTTGGCCTCTCAGTTGTTCCAATGGCTTTTCCAAGACCTGAAAGAATTAAATAAATTAAATTAATTGCTATTTTTTATCATGTTGTTTCCATTCCACAGTTGCTGGGATGGAATTCAATACCCGGAAAACACTGGTGTCTCTTTTCACATTCATGAGCCGCTCAAAATAAATCATGTCTAAGGCTACGTCCACACTAATGCATTTTCATTTGAAAAATGATTGTTTTCTCTCCGTTTTGGCCTCCCGTCCACACTGAGACGCCGTTTTCACTCATGGAAAACGCAGCGTTTTGAAAATGCTCTCAAAAACGCATACACTTGAAAAAGGTGCTTTCGCGTTGCAGTGTGGACAGCGAAAACGGAAACTTTCTAAAATGATGGCGCATGTTAGTCATATGATGCAGTCATGTGACCAATCAAACTAAGATAGCAGAGGGCATTATACAGCAGTTGTTTTGTTTTCTCTCAGTTTTGACAGCGCTACTAAAGATTAATATCAGTCTGCACGTGCTCCAGAGAGCTTTTCTTCAAATTCTTTAACTCTCACTCACTTTTGCAACTTTGTACTTTTGTGTTACTCGCAGCAACAACTCCAGCTCATTGTTGGTCCATTTAAAAAACTCGATGCTTTTCCTCGACATTTTGCTGCGATGTTTCAAAGAGCTGGAAAGTAAATAAGCAGCAGACAGAAATGAGGCAGGTCGAATCACACATTAGTACATGTAGTCAAAAGAAACAAACGGATGGAAATATGAACATTGCAGCTACCATTGGGATGATGGTCTCTTAGTAGGTATGTTGCTGCAAGAAGCATTGGTAACAACTTTTTATTTCCCTCCTGGATCAGTTTGGCACATTGGTGACTTGCAGTGGGAGGATGTGTGCTGCACTAATTTGCCACTGAATTGCACCACCAATTCAGTGGCAAATTAGAATGCAAACAAACAAAAGAAAGATGTAGGTACAGAAACAAATATCCTGGACAAAAGACTTCATGAACACTGGAAACACGAACGTAACAGACTGGAAACATCAGATCAAAACCAACAGCACGAAAGAGATTAGCACATGCCATTAAATGCTCAGCATTTGCCTTCCTGTTATATCCCATTTCTATACATTTCTGAAATATACACTTCAACACTCAAACATTTTCAGGATATGACTGGTCTGTCTGTGAAGGTCCTCAGTCATCGTCTGGAGTCCAGACGCTATTCTTTCCAAGCTCCTTAGACGTATGACTGGTCCACTGTACGTACATGCTGCTCTCCTTTTTCATCTGGCATTTATCACATGGAATAAAAATTCTCAAAATTATTCCAGTGTATCAATTTTTAAGTGATATCAAATCCTCCCTGTATCTGTGATACAAAACCATATATATTTTCTTCAAGTTGTACCCTTTAGAATAACTAAATTTTTCATGCAAACCAGACTGAATAAAAAAAGGCTCTTAACCAAAATGTAGCAAATAACCTAATATTGCAGCTTTGGAAAAGTAAAAAAATAAATTAATTAATTAAAAAAAAAAAAAAAAAAATTTTGTTTGTGTCTGTATATTCAGTTCCTCACATAAAGACATTTTATAGGACTACAAGTGGACATGAACTGAGGCCACAAAGGTCGGTGTGGGAAGCTGTTAGGATTGAGGTGAACATTATGGTCAGACTTAGCATTTGGTTGTTTCAGGTCAAAGAGGATAGTTGTGCGCCTCTGAAAGGATGAAGGGGTTAAGCTTCACCCCACCCATCTCCTCACCCATTCTGCACTGTCCAAGCCTGGATGACCTCCAAACAAAACCATCAGAATGTCCTGTCCACGGGGAGGCTATTGTTCTAAAAAGTAGGTCAGAGCCCGCAGCTATCACAATCAATTTGGACTGATTGGAGACTATTGAGAATGAAGACAGCAAGATATAGGCTGCACAGCCGATCACACTTGTTGATATAAACTGAAGGAACAGGAATTAATTATAGTGTTCTTTCGATTTCATCGCCCTCTTTCTAATTTTCATGTGTCAGGCCTCCTTATCCTTCTAGTCATTGTTCTGTCCCACCCGTCCCAACCTTTCTCCTCTACATTAATACTCCTTCTTTCCTCATCCTTTTTGTATAATGTAATTAGTCATGTGGAGCATATGGAGCATCACATTACATAAGCCAACAGCAGCTGCAGCAGGATTCAACATAATGCAAATCGGGGGCCACATTTGTTTCGCAGAGCACTTCTACAGCATTCATCTGCATTAATATTAAACTTTATGGATTTATTCTTTATACTTTATGGATGTCACAGGAACAAGGAGCTCGAACAATAACTTGCTGGTGCTGGCCTCTTCCTTTCACAAGACAATGAAATTACATTCATAAACGATTGCTTCCTAGCCTGTAGTATTAATGTTGCATTAGTAAAATAATAATAATAATAATAATAATAATAATGGATTGGATTTATATAGCGCTTTTCAAGGCACCCAAAGCGCTTTACAATGCCACTATTCATTCACTCTCACATTCACACACTGGTGGAGGCAGCTACGGTTGTAGCCACAGCTGCCCTGGGGCAGACTGACAGAAGCGAGGCTGCCATATCGCGCCATCGGCCCCTCTGGCCATCACCATCGGCCCCTCTGGGGCCAAATATAAAGATTGGTGTTGATTAGATGCAAAAGGAGGTTTTGGTTTCAGAACTACTTGCAAACACTGTACATATAAATGATTCTTTGTTCATTTCTGGGCTATACCTTTTGTGTTTTCTTTGCCATTTTCATTATCAAACCATACTGCATAAAAAGTAATTAGTCAGTGTAATATAACCATATTTTAAATGCCTTTTTAGGCACAATAAGGTCAATGGTAGTGGCTGAAAAAGAAAAAGAAAGTCCTTTATAACGGAATAGTTAATCTATCCAACCATTTTCTGGGACCCCACTAGATGCCTCGTTATATCTCAAAAAGGTTGATTCTGTTCATCAGGACGTAGCGTTTTCAGTGTGAGAAACATTTCATCACTCATCCAAGTGACTTCTAAATTCTCTGCTGACAGCAGGTTTCCCTTTTCACATAAATGGCCTCCTTGACTGCCTGCTCAAACCAGCAACCCTGTCCAGGATGTTACATCCTCATCATTGAAAGAGTGTCCACTGGTCTGTAGGTGTAAATAGTGGAGTCCTGGCCTGACGAGTTGTATTCCCTGATGTATAAATCACAGCAAACCCCTGGCACTTAACAGCCTACACTACGTTACGGTGTTTGTGTCGGGGGACCGGATCCTTGGGGTGGACCAATTTTTAGCCCAGTGTGTTTTGGGGTTTAAAAGCCACAGAGACCCAGTGTTTAGAAAAAAAATGTGTCTCAACTGTTGTGATACTCCTGACACATATGGGATCTGTAAGGGTTTTTACTTAGGTAGCAGTTGTCCTTCTTCTCTCCTGGATCGCCTGGAGCTGTCTTTAGGCACCTTCTCAGCTTTGACAAATGTCCAGCTGGGATAACCACATTTACTCAGAGGGCCTTCTTGATGTGATGTTCTTCTGCTTCCCTGGCCACTGTGTCTGTGGGGACACAGCGGCCAGGGGTTGTAGTGTCCCAATGACACCCAGTTTGTGCTCCAATGGATGGTGAGAGTCAAACCTTAAAAATTGATCCATATGTGCAGCTTTTAAATGTCCCATATTACTGATGGAAATCTCACAGTCTAAGAAGGCTAACCAGCCACTTTTCATATCGTCCCTGGTGAACTTGATGTGTTGGTCCACTGAGTCAATGTGATCCGTGAATTTTGGTGCATCCTGAAATTTGATTTTCGCCCAGGTGTCATCCACATACCAGAACCAATGACTTGGTTGTGTTCCTGGGTAGGATAACATGGCCCTCTTTTCCCCTCCCACATGTAAAAGTTGGCCACAATGGGTGAAACTGGGGAAACCATGGCACACCCATGTTTCTGCCTATAGTAATGACCCTTGTATGTGAAATAGGTGGAATTAAGACACTGTTTATAAGGTTGGGGAAACCTGCAGTCAGCTGAGACTGAAGAAGTCACTTGGGTGAGTGATGAAACATTTCTCCCACTGAAAATGTCCAGATGAATAGATCAACCTTTTGGGATTTAGTTACTTGGTTGATTGAGCATCAAGACATACCATGTTATACTTTTTACAATATATTTTTTAGAATGTTGACACCAGCACATAGTGCTAAATATGATATAAAATGATCTGATTGTGTTCAGTATTTAGATTTACAATTTTTTGCTTATTTAAGTGTTTTTATCGATTTCTATTTTGTTCTTTTTAGACTTATTCCAGGGCAAAATTCGTTATTTGTAGATAATTTATTTATAAGCTGTTTGACCTAAGTAAGACATAGTCCTAATTGGCTATTACTGTCAGGGCTTCTTAGCATGTGACCAATCATAGGTGATTAGATAAGAGGGTGCTGGTGCGCTTGACAAACATCATTGTGATGGACCGAGCAGCAAAGGAAACTTAGGCACAGGTTAAAGTCCAAAAAAAGGATTTTTTATTTAACCCAAAAACATTATTGGTTAACTCGTGCAAAAAGAATGAAAATCTTGGGCCCATAAAAAGCACCAGAGTATCTGTGTTTGTTGCAGAAACAATGATGTGGCTTAACACTCCAATGCTAGGTATTTAATGCAAGATCCCAACAAGCTCGGACCCAGTATCTTTCAGCCCAAACATTTGGTAGTGAACACAAGTAAGACTGGCTCAAATGGAACTAGCTCTTTCACCTCTTCACCTCCCTTCAGTAAGAGCATAATTATAGACTAATGGGTTCATTAGCCATGTGTTATTCTAAGGTTTGAATTAATCCTGGGTGCCTGTTTCCTAGCTTCTGCTACCATATGGACCAGACTGGAATATACTGGCACAATGGTACATCTGATGAAAAATGTGGACAGTTGGCTAAGGTATTATGTAATGTTCTTATATTTGCTGATTAAGTAGTTATCTGATAATGTTATTTTGGTCTTTTGATGGTAAGTGTAGCATATGAATGAACTTATCTTATCTGGAGAATGTTCCTCACTGCTCCCCATTACATTACATTTACATTTATGCCAAACATTATATCTTGGTTCCATCAAAAACATAGCGAAGTCTTATTATTCTGTACATTTTGGTAAGTGAAAGAGTAAAGTTCTGAAGTATGTAATGTGAAACCTAAATTATGCAGCTATCAGAAAATCCCACTGAGTGGGACTCAGCAGGAAACTGGCCTGAGTGGGACTTATGATGCATTATTTGACTAAAAACACTCTTGAAAATTGGGCCTGGCATTGTCCTGTAATTACCCTTTCTTCCATAGAGGCAGCCATTGGGCTGAGGGTGGTCCCATCTTGATGTTTAGTAAGGTTTGGTATTTTGTTTGTCAAACACTGGGATGTCCTTTTCCTCTGAGTTTCTGTGGGTAGCTACTGTCCATGTTTGTTTCATTCCAAATATGCCAGATGCAGAGTTTTGTTCATCTATATTTTCTAGTGAAGATTAACATGACAACTATAACTGGTTCTGTCAGTCACACATCAACCATGCTAATCTCATTTGAGGTTTACAAAAAATAAATAAATTTTGTCTTTAAATCTAATTGGAAGCATATCCCTTCAGTCATCTTATAAAAAAAACCATTACTTTATTTTTGTCGTTTTGTTGTCTTGCTACTATGTGGTTGTTTTGCATTCTTTGTTTGTGAGCCTTATGTCTTGTAATCCTGAATTGATAGATGTGTGATAATCAATACATTCAGCAGCTGTGGTAGCATGTTTGACCATAGGGGATTTACTTTAATAATTACACCACCCAAAGCCAGATCAGTCAGCCACATTTATCCCCTGATACTACTAATTAAAAAACTGTGCCTGTGCGCCCTTTGCGCTGTTCTTTAGATCAACAACTTTAATCTGTTGTAGTAAGGTATTAATTCCATTTGATAGATGTCAGCTTAGGTTTGTGACGATTAATGTGTGGCAGCATACTGTATTAGCGTGGGCCTCCCATTGTCAGGAGGGTGTGTGGATCATTAATTTTATGGGGGACAACTGTTTCATGGCTGAAATGGACAACCTTGCTCTGCTTCCTGAGTCTATAGGTACTGTAACATAGTAATGTCATGTGCAGCCATTAAGAGGTCTGTTTTCTCATAATTTATTGAAACTGATTATATTAAGCAGTATTTAAGTGTTATAAAACACAAATCTATGGAGCAGTGTAAAACATGTTTTGTTCCAGACTTCTTAAAAATTACAAAGGGAGCAGCTTAATAAGAAATAATGAAAAACACTTACAGTGACAGAAATAGCCTATCATATATAATATTGCTAGTCATTATTATAGCAGCTGCCTCTAAATAATAGACATTGTTTCTTGTGCTCATTGATCTCTAATGGTAAAAGGAAATGTGAAATATGCACATGATGAACTCAAAGGCCAAATGTTCTTAAAAATTTAATGAGTCACAAAATATCCTTTCTGCTATGACAAAAATGTATTATACCGGTGTTTATTTAAAACTTATATAAAACTGATAAAAATCAGAGCTTCTGAGATGCAAGTCTAAACCGGGTCTTACTCAGCTAGCACAGCAATAGTAGTGAACCTTTTATTGAGCACTTTGTTGGGGGTAACAGAAAGTTTATTTTAAGCATGACCATCCATCCATCCATTTTCTGAGAATTAACTGGGGCTGGGTCAGTGGGGGCAGCACCCTAAGTAGAAGCCCAGACTCTGCTTCCACTATGGAAGGCATGTCAGTGGGCCGGTGAAGATCTTCAAAGTATTCCTCCCACATTCTGACTATATTCTCAGTGCATATTGAATAGGGCAACACCTCCCCTTCCCGAGTCACCTGATGATTTGCCAAAATAGTTTGGAGGCCAACTAAAACTTTGTCTTAACTCCTCACATACCCAAGTTTTTTGCCTTGGCTACTGCCAGAGCTGCATTCCACTTGGCCTGTTGGTACTTGTCAGCTGCCTCCGGAGTCCCACAAGCTAACTAAGCTCAATAGCACTCAATTCAGGTTGATGACTCCTTTCACCTCCGGTGTTTACCATCTGGTTTGGGGATTACGACCACAACAGGCATCAACCACCTTACAACCACAGTTCTGTGCAGCCACCTGAACAATGGAGTTGCATGACATGATCCCTTCAGACTTAATGTCCCCAGTCTCCTTTCGAATACTTTTCGAATTTCTGCTAAAGGTGTGAATTGATGATTTTGTAGACCAGGGCCTCTTGCAGGTGCTCCCGGTGAACCTATTCTATACCTTTGAATGTTTGTTTGCCTCAAAACCCACCTCAGTAGTAGTGGTTAGCATGAATGTAAACACATGAATGGCTTGAGGGTTAGGGTAAATAAAAGACCTCATAGTACCGTATAACCCCAATAGAGCACTTCACTCTCAGACTGCTGGTTCTGATGAGATTTAAAAGTAGAATAGGAGGCAGCGCCTTCAGCTTTCAGGACCATTTTCTATGGAACCAGAATAGGCTTAAAACTTTCCTTTTTGATAATGTTTACAGTTAGGGCTGGATCAGTGACCCTGAATCCTGTCTTGGTTGTGTTCCAATAGGCTCTAGGCTCCTTTTGGATTATCTATGTGCTCACACACACACTCTGCATTTAATCATTAGTTATTATTAATCTCTGACTCTCTTCTACAGAGATGGCAGATTTAACTCTTTATTTTCCAGACCCACAGCAAATTACTGTACAGGTACACACTGATCCCACAACATGTAAAAAGAGGGCTTGCATAAAAACAACTATACCTAAAAGTGTACCTCAAAGTGACATTGTGGCTATACATTTAACACAAGCATGACAGGCCCTGGTTTCTGACCTGGTTCGGGAAATCACCCAGTTGATTGAAGACAGCTTAAAAGGAGGCACTCCAAAGGGAGGGGATTGTTTAATAGCCGCATGAAATGGAACCTTGAGATGGTGCAAAAGGGTGTTAATAGGGGGGCTTAAAGGTTGAGAGGGGAAAAGGGGGAGCATCCCTCAAATAAAACTAAGAACCTGTAGGTACCTGAAAAAGTAGGTTTTGGGGATCACATCATATTTAGTCATTAGTTGTTCAAAGGCAGAGGAAACGCCCTCAGTATACAGATCATGAAAATATTTTATACACAAAGCAGACCACTGAGAGCAGCCTCCATCCCCTAGCATTAAAAACAAGGTTGCTGCAGATGGGAGCTTGCAAGGAGAAAATCTGTGCACCAAAACTGCACCTAAATTGAATGCAGATTTTAAGCGTTGTCGTCACTTATACAGTTTTACAGTATTCTGTACCATCTCGACCACTGGCCCAATAAACCAGAGCAGCCAGAGACGATGCTACATGGAGATCTCCATTCTCAGCCACTCTGGGATGTCAAGTGCATCATTCATGTGCAGTATGTGTAGGGTAGCTGCCCAGTAATAGAAGATGAAATTCAACATCACCTTTTCTCCTAACCGCTTAGGCCTCTATAAAGAAATATTTAACTTATCCTTAGGGGCTTTTTATTCCAAACAAAGCCCAAGACAATGCCATCAAGTTTCCTGATAAAGGATATGAGGATAAAATTGGGATAAAAATTTGGCAAAACATTCATTTTAACTAGGCTTATCCGACAGATAAGGGCACTAAGGACATTCTCTCAAAATCTTCCTGTATTCTCATGAGGACAACTGTGAAATTGTATTTAAACAAGTTTTTAAACCCACAGACTTGTAAAATATATTCTAAATTGTTTTAAATTGGATCGTATAACAGGGAGTTACAGGGTGCAGCACTGATCAGGAAAAATTTGTTCTTATCAAGAATCAGCTTGTAGCCAGAGGCCATGTCCACACTAATATGTTTTTCTCTCCGTTTTGGCCTTCCGTCCACACTGAGATCGCATTTTCAGTCAAAGAAAACGCAGGGTTTGAAAACGCTCTCCAAACAGGATACATTTGAAAACGCCATTTTCGCGTCCTGTGTGGACAGCGTAACTTTCGGCTTTCGGAATCTATGACACATTTTAGTCATATGATGCAGTCATGTGACCAATTAAACTAAGATAGCGGAGGGCATAATACAGCAGTTGTTTTGTTTGCTCTCAATTTTGACAAACCTATTAAAGATTAAGTTTGTACATGCTCCAGATAGATTTTCTTCAAATTCCTTAATTCTCACTCGCTTTTGCAACTTTGTACTTTTGTGTTACTCACAGCAACAACTCCAGCTCATTGTCAGTCGATTTAAAACACTTTTCCTCGACATTTCACCGTGACGTTTCAAAGAGCTGGAAAGTAAATAAACGGCAGACAGAAATAACGCAGGTCGAATCGTCTTACGTTTCATGCATGTGCAATACAGGAATGTAAGCATTTCAGTTGTTTCAGTGTGGATGAACTACTGGTCAGAAACGATTGAAAATGATAGTGTGGATGCAGAGATTTTAGACGAAAACGCAGTTTTCAAATTTATCCAGATTAGTGTAGACGTAGCCAGAGATTGAACCACACAAGTTAAAGACAGAGAGGTCTTACCTGGCAGAGAAACATTTAAAAGCAAACCATCATGCCACTCTTAATTGGTGATTCTAAATAGCCACAGGTGTGAATGAGAGTGTGAATGGTTGTCAGTCTCTCTGTTTTTTGGCTATGTCATAGACTGCTGACTTCCTCGGTGTGTGCTCTGCCTTTGAGGTGAGAATGGTTCAGGCATTATTAAAGGGCAAGATCAGAGAGGCTAAGGACAATTACAGGAAAAAGCTGGAGTGGAACTCCAGCAGAACAGCATGAGAGAGGTGTGGTGTGGTAGCATGAAGACAATCACTGGACTCAGGCCATCCAACAGCAAGGGAGCTGGGGTCAGTGGAGACAGAGCTAATGAGTTGAATGTATTTTTCAACAGATTTGACACTACCCTTACCCCACCTGTCACTTTCACTAATGACCAGGTTCAGAGAAAAATGAAGACTCCACTCAGGCAAGTCTGCGGGACCAGATGGGGTGAGTCCCCGTGTCCTTAAGGCCTATTTCCCCCAGTTTTGTGGAGTCTTTAATAAATGTTCATGTTGAGTCTGAGTCTGCAAGGGGTCCCAATGAAGACGTCATGTCTTGTAACTGTACCAAAGACCCAAGTCCCAGTGGCCCCCAGAATTACAGGCCTGTGGCACTAACATTCCATGTTATGTAGGCCCTGGAAAGATTCATACGTGACCAGCCCCCATCTTTCAGACCACATCAGGATCCCCTTCAGTTTGCTTGCCAGCCCTGCCTCGGAGCTGAGTACGTCATCATCTACCTGCTCAATCGTGTCTACACCCATCTGGACCAGCCAACGAGCACTGTGAGGGTCATGTTTTTTTTACTTTTCTTGTGCATTCAACACCATCAGGCAGACCCTCCTGGGTGATAAGCTGACAGCAATACAGGTGGATGGCTCTCTGGTGTCCTGGATTGTTGATTACCTCACAGGAAGACCACAATATGTGCTTCTTCAACATTGTGAAGAGGCACATATTGAGATCAGCAACACAGGGGCAACACTGGGGCACCGCAAGGGACTGTCTTCTCCCCTTTCCTCTTCACCCTCTACACCAGAGACTTCAGCCACTGCACAGAGACCTGCGTCAGAAGTTTTCTGATGACTGCGGTGGTTGGATGCATTGGTGAGGGTGACGATTCAGAGTATTGGGCTGTGGTCGACTCCTTTGTCACGTGGTGTGAGCAGAATCATCTGCAGCTCAATGTGACAAAAACCAAAGAATTGATTGTGGACTTTAGGAAGACCAGGAAAACCTTGACCCCTGTTTCAACCCAGGGGGTCGATGTGGACATTGTGGAGGACTATAAATACCTCGGAGTACATATAGACAATAAACTGGACTGGGTTAAAAACGCCACTGCGCTCTACAGGAAGGGCCCGAGTCTCCTCTATTTTCTGAAGCGGCTGAGGTCCTTCAACATCTATGCTCAGGATTTTTTACGAGTCTGTTGTGGCCACTACCATCCTCTATGCTATTGCATGCTGGGACAGCAGGTTGACACAGGAAATCATTCCTGCCTGTTCAACTCCTCCATCTAATGCACAGTACACACTAGGACTGGGCGATATATCAAGATTTTAAATATATCACTATATTTGTAAACGAGACATGAGATGTGACAATATCATTTATATCGATATAGTCTATATTACGTCATAATTATACTTGTGGAACCGCAAGTTTGCCTCTCTTTCGTCCACTTTTGTCTCTATGCTGCGTTACTCTGCCTCGCCTCTCTCCTTCCCTGAACACAACTCCCCCTCCCCCATCGCTTCACCTGCAGGCAACGACAAGATGGACAGGGCAGCTATCAAAGAGGAGCTGGTTGGTAAAAAGAAAACTTTTGGCGATTACTATTTTAGTGCTGCTGCGTTACACTCGTTAAAATGACATTAACGCCACAACTGCATCGACGCGGCAAATCTCCATTAACGAGTTAATGCGGACCACCCCAACAGCGTCAACACGTTAGCATTTAGCTTGTTAACGTGTTGATGCCGTGCAGCTAGCACTACTAGTATTTTCACCATTTACAACAGCGCCATAAAGTGCAAAATGAAGAGTGTATGAAACTGATTTTATGTGGTACACGGCGCTCAGCAATCTGTCAAAAATGTTTTAGTACGACTTTGGTAAGCTACGAAGCCACACCGCTTGATGGATTGTTGGAGCATTACGGCTGCTGTAGTCAGGAGCCTTGCGGAGTAATATTACTGTAATATTACCATATGGTGTGTTTATAAGGACCACAAATGCCACCTGTTAAGAGTCATGGTTACGAAGTGGATTTCAAACTCAAGGCTGTCAGTACAGCTTGCGAACAGAGCAGCTGCGAAATCTGTCTCTTTGTTATTATGCTCAGCGTCTTTTTAGTTTGCATTTTGACTGCACAATTGTGAGCGTTTTGTTACGCAAAAAACCAACATTGTTTTCTCTTATTTATAGAGCATTATTATTTAATAAATGCTGATAATTTATTTATGAGTAATTTTTTTCATGTACATCCGCGCTGTATGTTAATAAAAGTGCCTGTGTGAGATCTGGGACACAGCGTGACTAAGAACTCTCTTTCTGTTTTTAAATATTGCGAGGTATATTGTATACTGTAGATAGGACTAATAAAAAAGGAGGTGGGGTGGCACTCTATGTTGATAAAAGTGTAAGGTTTGAAAAAATGAGAAGAATGACGAGGGTGGTAGATGGAGTGATGGAATGTATAACAGTGGAAATAAATATGAAAAAACAGAAAAATATGATTGTCAGTTGCATATATAGAGCACCAGGGTCAAAGATTGAGACTTTTAAGGACATTATGGAGGACTTGTATACAAATCTGAATCAGAAAAGAATGTTTATTTGTGGAGACTTTAATATTGATTTATTGAACCCAAATCATAATAAGAGTATTGAAGAATTTATTGATTCAATGTATTGTATGGGATTATTTCCCCTGATAACAAGACCGACGAGAATAACCCATGGCGCAACTCTATTAGATAATATTTTTACAAATGTAATGGAAGAAAATATAAAAGGGGGGATATTGATAAATGATATAAGTGACCAATTACCAGTTTTTGTAACTTATGACTGTTGCTATGAAGTTCATAGAAATGAATCTAAGACAATATATAAAACAATTAGAACAGAAAAGACAATGCAGTGTCTCAAAAATGAGTTAATAAAACAAGATTGGGCTATTGTATATAAACACAAGGATGTCAATAAAGCCTATGAGGCATTCTTACGCATATTCATGGCCTCATTAGAGGAAAACAGCCTACTTATTGAAGTCAACAGGAAAGATAAATATGCAGGAAGACCATGGATGACAAAGGGACTGCAAAATGCCTGTAAAAAAAAAACACCTTATATTTCGAATTCATTAAAAAGAGAACTACAGAATCGGAAAAGAAATATAAAAAGTATAAAAATTAATTAACTAACATAATGAGAACTTGTAAAAAAGAATACTTCATCAACAAGTTAGAAGATAATAAAGATAGCATGAAAGGGATATGGAAGGTATTAAACAGTGTAATAAAAAATGGACCAAGGACTAATGACTACCCTGGGTATTTTATGGAAGGGACAAATACTATTAGTAAAATGAACAAAGTAGTAAATGGATTCAATGAATTTTTTGTAAATATAGAGCCAAAACTGGCTGCAGAAATAAAGGTTGGTATGATAGAAAGGCAGACTGGAGGAAACATTGAAAGGAATGCAAGTTCAATGTTTCTAAGAGCAGTGGAAGAGAAGGAGATATATGATACTGTCAGTGGACTTAAGAACAAAACGAGTACTGACTGTCATGATATTGATATGGTAACGGTAAAGAGAGTAATTGATGGTATTGTAAAACCACTACAATATATTTTTAATTTGTCTTTCCAGGATGGGGTTTTTTCACAAAAAATGAAAGTTGCAAAAATTATTCCCATTTCTAAATCAGGTGAAAAGCATTGTTTTACAAATTATAGACCAGTGTCGGTACTCTCCCAGTTTTCTAAGATACTGGAAAAACTATTTCTAAAAAGATTTGATAGCTTTGTGGATAAACATGATTTGTTGGCAAATTGCCAGTATGGGTTTAGAAATAATAGATCAACAGTTTTGGCATTGATGGATTTAATGGAAGAAATAACAGAATGTATTGATAACAAGAAGTATGCACTAGGAGTCTTTCTAGATCTAAAAAAAGCATTTGATACCGTTGACCACGAAATTCTAAAAATCAAACTGCAAAAATATGGGTTCAGGGGTGTGGTACTGGATTGGATAAACAGCTATGTGATGAATCGACAGCAATATGTACAAATAAATAAGTTTAAACCTAAATTGATGGATATTGAATGTGGAGTACCTCAAGGGTCGGTATTAGGTCCGAAAATGTTTATTATGTATATAAAT
>NW_005187846.1:116002-128466 GCF_000239375.1 Pundamilia nyererei
TCTAGGAAGGACATTAATTGCTTGTAAACTACCTTTTCAAGAATCTTTGAGATAAAAGACAGTTTGGAAATAGGTCTGTAATTCGCAATAATATCAGGATCAAGAGCAGGTTTCTTGAGTAGAGGCTGAATCACTGCATGTTTGAGATTGACAGGTACAACACCAGAGGACATAAGTAAATGGTTCTTAGAAAGAGGAGGGAGGTATAATTTTAGAGGGAAGTGGAATTTAAAATTACAAAGAGTAAGAACAACATTGAAAAGGATGTCTATTTCAATAGCGGGAGTTAAAATCTGGAATGAGTTAAAAGAAGAAATAAAGGTCAGTAGTGATATAAAACTCAAAAAAGAAATTTTAAATAAGTATAAGAATGAAGAAAATGCAATTAACCCAAGACAGCAGTCAAACTCATGTTTATTTTCTTCTGCAAATTAGCAAATCTAAATATAGTTTTAGTTGAACATGTGAAAATATTTTTTTGAGATGTTATGTTCTAAGTTGAAGGCATTGTATACATTTTTGTTGTTCAAATTTAGATGATGAGGATGTAAACCTGAGGGGGTGGGGCTAAATAAGTATATACTTCTGCCTACTCCTTTTCAAACAACTGTATGGAATGATTTTATGAAACGTTGGTGAATGTATATGTTTGAAATAAAAAAGAACTGAACTGAACTGAAGATAAAAATTGTAGAAATCTGCACTATTTATCTTTAAAAAGTGTATTTACAAAATTCTAATGTTTCTCAATTTATTGCAATTTGCTTTATTCATGTCTCAACCAAAAGTCTATATCCCACTTCAAGTTTATTCAAAATTATATGATTTCCATTTTTGGTCCACTACACTGACTTCCTGTAAGAGAATTGATTTGATTTATTTCTTAAGATTCATATGTCTTTGTTCCAAGACGCTTTTCTACTCTACTTGACCACTCGAAGCACTTTTTACAACATGTCTGTGAAGGTTCTCAGCCATCCAGGTCATTGTAGTCTAAGGAACTCGTCTGGAGCTTCTCAGATGAGAGGTGAAACGTCTTCAAGGAAACTTAAAGAAGTCCAGACGCTTTTTACTTTCCCAACTCCTTAGACAGTTTTTACAACGCGTCTCATTCACCCATTAACACACATATTCATACAAGCACTACTTTCTACATCAAAGTCCTTTCTATTTAACATTTGGTAAATGGTAAATGGTAAATGGCCTGTATTTATATAGCGCCTTACTAGTCCCTAAGGACCCCAAAGCGCTTTACATATCCAGTCATCCACCCATTCACACACACATTCACACACTGGTGATGGCAAGCTACATTGTAGCCACAGCCACCCTGGGGCGCACTGACAGAGGCGAGGCTGCCGGACACTGGCGCCACCGGGCCCTCTGACCACCACCAGTAGGCAACGGGTGAAGTGTCTTGCCCAAGGACACAACGACCGAGACTGTCCAAGCCAGGGCTCGAACCGGCAACCTTCCGATTACAAGACGAACTCCCAACTCTTGAGCCACGATCGCCCCATTTAACAACTGCCATCACCAGTGTGTGAATGTGTGTGTGAATGGGTGGATGACTGGATATGTAAAGCGCTTTGGGGTCCTTAGGGACTAGTAAAGCGCTATATAAATACAGGCCATTTACCATTTACAACCCAATGGATGAATTGCGAGTATCTTGAGACTCATTATCTGTCACAGAGCGGCTGCGTGCAGGCAAGAATTGTCAAGGTCCTCACCAGTCGGCCCGTGATGTTGTGTTCTCGCTCCCTCTCCCCTCTCTCTCTGTGTTTGTTTACGTCTGTCGGGGGCGCTCTCCTGGGAGCGTCCCTGTGCTGAAGCCTTCGCACCTGCTGCTAATCATCCGCCATCTTAGCTGGACTATTTAACAGAGCGATCGACCTTCAGTCAGCGCTGGAGTATTAGCAAAGCTTGGTAGTGTAGGGGCTGATGTGTGGATTAAACCTCTCCATCAGGAACTGCCTCGTCATCGTTGTGCTCTGTTTATTTGTCACAGGGACCGCGAGGAGAGAGGACAGGAATTTCGAGGGCTAATCACCACCTGGGACGAGGGTTACTGGAGGACATGGGGTGTTTATTCTCTACTCGGGCACGGACGAAAAGAAGAGGAGAAAATCACCCACTCACCTTTCATTGTTCATGGGAGCTGTTCACTGTTTTCACCACTTTCAAACACACTGTTTACCTGCAAGGATCTCCGCTGTTGAGTCCGCTCTTTCTCCGCCCCCTGACAGGAATAGGACCCAAACGCAAACTCACTGACGTGAGGAATAACTCAAAAACCACAGTTTTATTGGCCGGCAGGGACAAAACCATACAAAACTAAACTGAGAAATGATAAGAAAACAAAACACAGGGAAACACTGGGAGACACACATCATGAGGGAGATTGCGACAACGAGCACAGGAAGACACAGACACTAAATGCAAAAGGGATAACGAGGGAAGTGAGAACACATGGGGAACCCAGCTGACACGAATTACCTAGACTGCACAGGGGAAGCAAAACAAGACACGCCAAACATGGGAACACGACCTTCACAATAAAACAGGAAACAGGAATGGAGGAGCGGCAGACTAGAGGGAACATGAGCGAGAGAGAGTGCAGGTGTGACGGGCTGGGGAACACAGCACAAGAACTCACACCACAATATAAACACAGACGCACTAAGGGAGACACAGAGGGCAAAGACACGAGGGGAGATCCCATAAACAAATCTAAACAGAACCACCAACTCTAGACTAACACAGTCTAATCTCTCCAGTAAGTCCTCAGCCTACCGCGTGAAGTCCTCTCAGTTGGACAAACCAAAAACACCTCATCTAGGAGGGGTCCAAGAGGCGTCCTGTTGAGATGCACAAACACATTTATTTGGCTCCTTTCGGTGTTTCTTCATCACAGCAGACCAGTAATATGTCCTCATCGCTGCAGATGCTACACCAATCTATCTGTGAGTCTCCTGCTCCACTCTTCACTCACTCATGACTAAAATTCTGACAAACCTAAATTCATCCAACTGAGGCAGACATTGGTTTCAAGCAGAGAGTGTGTAATCCACCTTTTTCAGGCTAACAACCATGGCCTCAAACGTGGAGGTGCTAATTCTCATCCCTGCCACATTACACTCAGCTGCATACTTCCCTGTTGTAATTTAGATGTAGATATTACTCTACTGGATTAATAGCGATGGTACAATAGTCAACTACACATGCCTCTGAGTGCTTAGCTGGATCTTCATTGGGATGAAAGCTGTCAGTTTGTAAACTGAAGACATATTGTCACTGCTGCTCCAAAGTATGCTACTGTCCAACTGCAGGCACCGTATGAAGTTGTTGGCTTGGTCGATCAAGTTTCAAGCTCTGATCAGCACACAAATCAGGACTCAGCTTGCAAACATCTTCCACTGTTGCTCAATTCTTCCCCACCACACACAGTCAAAACACAGTGTGTAATTGTGTCACAGAAAAATAACCACAGGGCAAATAGGTAAAGAGGAATGACGGGAGTTTTTCTGTGACAAAGAAAGGTGTACTTGCTTATCTTTTAAATGATTGGTGGGCTGGGGTACTTGTGTTTAGTGGAGAAGGAAAGAGCTTTATTTCCCTCTAATTTGACAACATGCCCTCATACACCATGCCACTGTGTTGTTTGTGCAGCTCACATGGGAAAAAGGCTTTTTGGAATGAGATTTTATAATAGTTAACATTCCACCCCAATAGGTTTGTATATCATTTGTATATTATTACACGCCTTTCAGGTAAAATTCTGAAATCTATTGTATTGGTTGTATTTGTTTTGTGAAGACCACCCCTAATTTTTCTTCCCGTTTCCCAGATGAACTGATGGATCCAGCAGAAAACGTAAAGTAGTCAAGATGTCCCCATCTTTTGCCACATCCCACACTTGATTCAAGTTAATCCTAATTTTCTTCAAATCCACATAACATTCACTTTTCCTGCAAAGATTAGTTTTTTTGAGACAGTTCAGTTTCCAGATCATTTTCAAATACGCACACAGACTTCTCTCTTTCTGAAGTTGCAAGAGGGGCAATGTAACCCCGCTATTTAAATATTCCAACATAGCAAACACAGTGTTCAGAGTACTTTTCTATCATCTACATGTACTGTCAGACTGAAAGAGACTGGTTTGTGCCAGATATCCTCTTACAGGAAAAAAAAATCCACTTGATTTAGGTGTAGGGTGATGTCACTCAGCTTATTTGGAATTTGTTCATGAATAACCAGGTTTCTTACTATTCCTTGAATTTGTCTGATTATTTCGCCACCTGCACTTAACAGATGCAGATGGAGAAATAATCAGAAGCTTATCTTTTCTCTAGTCAAAAGGTCTTGGGGTAACTAACTCTTTGCATGTATGTATTCTTTCAGCTTTGCAGTAGTTGAATGATAGAATTGCCATCAACCAGCAAACACACATGCCTACAAATTTGGCTTTTCAGGTTTTAAAGAAAAAATTCTATTCTGTGCTAGAAGACTTCTGCCTATTCAAAAAGAGAGGATTCCTATTGGTTGGTTAGAGAAAGTATCTGTAATTTGTTGTAGCTCTTGCTGAGTGGTTGGCAACTGTGCCATCTTTGTGTGAATATTTTGTGTTGTTTTGACAGAAAACTAAACAGCAGTGCTGTTTCTAGGGTTACTGAAGTTGGGCTAGCTGGTATACAATGATGTGCTACGTGATTGCTAGCGACACAGCTATGTTAGCATAACATAAACACAGTGAAGCTGGAAGATAAATGCTATGCTTCTTTCGCTCTATAAAAGTTAACGCGAGGGTTCCTGATGGTCAGGGACAAATGCAATCGCATGGCAGGAGGCTGTAAATGAACCAAACTTCAGTCAGGAGAACTCTTCTTCTTCCTAGCGTTTTTCCCGCTCGGTTGCAGGGTCCGCTTTTCTGCAAAGTCGTCTCCACTTGGGTCGGTCAAGGGCGTCGGTCAGATCGGCTTCGATCTTCTTCACGTCGTCCTTGATTCGGTCCATCCATCTCCGCTTTGGTCTGCCTCTAGGTCGACGTCCTTGGGGGCTGAGCCGCAGTGCTGTTCTCACCACTGAGTTCTCATTGCTCCGTACCACATGTCCATACCGCCGCAGCCTCGCTTCTTGCATCTTATCTGTGATTGGCGCGATTCCCATCCTCTTTCTAACGTCGGTGTTCATGACGTGGTCCCATCGTGTCAGGCCTAGGCACCATCGCAGCATCCGCATTTCCATCACGTGAAGGGCTTGTTCGTGCTTTGCGGTGGCTGGCCAGCACTCGGATCCATAGAGGGCGACGGGGCGTACTACACTCTTGTAGATCTTTGACTTGAGGCGATTGGGCATTCTTCGGTCACACAGGACGCCGGTGACTTGGCGCCATTTCATCCACGCTGCGTTGATCCTGGCTCGTACATCTAGTAGGATAACGCCGTCATTGCTGATCATCGATCCAAGGTATTTGAAATGAGGTACTTTCGCCAGATCTTCTCCATCGACGCTGATCGTGCCGTCGGTCTGGGGGCCAGCCTCTAAGTATTCGGTCTTGTTGGTGTTGAGCCTCAGGCCGAAGTCAGCTAGGCAAGTCTTCCACTGCTGCGTTTGGTATTGCAGTTCTATTCGCGATTCATCGGCCAGGAAGACATCGTCGGCGTAGAGAAGTGTCCAGGGATGGGGTGACTGGAGATCCGCCGTCGCAGTGTCCATGCAAAGGATGAAGAGCAGCGGGGAGAGTGCCGAGCCTTGGTGGACGCCCACATTGATGTTAAAGGGCGGCGATGTTCCCACTGGGCTTCTGACCACACTGCTGACTTGTCGGTAGAGGAGCTTTGTCCAGTTGACGTAGGCTTCAGGAACTCCATGTGATCGCAGGGAGTGCCAGATGAGGTCGTGTGGGACACAGTCAAACGCCTTTTCCAAGTTGAGGAAGGCCATGAGGATGGTCTTGGACTTCTCTCGGTGCTTCTCCAAAAGCAGGCGGGCAGCATGGATGGCGTCCGTCGTGCCACGCCCCCTGATGAAGCCACATTGGTTGGGCGTTAAGTTGACGATTTCTCGCATCCTGGCGTCGATGATCCATTCGAAAACCTTCATGGTATGGCTTAGGAGTCGGATCGGGCGGTAGTTGGAGCGTTCAGCCACATCGCCTTTCCCTTTCCAGATGGGCACCGTTATGCTGGTTGACCAGGCTGCTGGGACAGTCCCGTCTCTGATGATGCTATTGAACAGGCTGGCGAGGACTAAGGCGCCTTGGCGCCCGAGTAGCTTCCAGACTTCGGCTGGTATGTCGTCTGGTCCGGTCGCTTTACCATTCTTCATATTTTTAACGGCTGTTTCCACTTCCTTGATGGTGATTGGCGGGACAGGTCCTGGGACGGGGGGGCACTGTGGATTGGCTGGTGAGGGAATTCCACGTTGCAGATATCGGAGAAATACTCGCTCCAGCGATTGAGGATGGCGGGCGGGCGGGTCGCGGAGGGTTTGATGGTTGGCATCCTTGATGTGTTTGACCTGGCCAATATCTTGTGTTGCTCGATGGCGGCTGCTGGCAAGGCAGTAGATTTTGTTCGCTCCTCCGGGCGTGTCCAACTCTTCATACAGTTGGTCATAGTGCGATGCCTTTGCCGCTGCTACCGCCTTCTTTGCGGCCGATCGTAGGGCCCTGTATTGCTGGTAGTCGCCATCGCTGCGGGATTGAAGCCACACTTTGAGTGCCGACTTCTTTTCCTTGATGGTTTGCTGCACGCTATCATTCCACCACCATACTTGCTTAAACTTCAGTCAGGAGAACAACTGAGATAATCCATCCACAATACGAGGTTAGTCATTCATATACTGCAACAACATGGGAATAGAGCAGCTGTGAGAGAATTCAACATTAAGGAATTAATGTTACGGAAGCAGAGGAAGCAAGAAGAATGAGTTGAATAAAGTTTGATTTATCTGACTTCTTTGTTTCGCTTAATGTGCCTTATATATGAAAACAGACCCATTCATCGATAGTGCGCCTTATAATCCAGTGTGCCTTATGGTCTGAAAAATACAATATTTGAAGAGTTTCAGTCAGGTTTCAGAGCTCATCACAGCACAGAAACAGCTTTATCTAAGCAGATTCTTCCTCAGGATGGCATTACCTTGGCCTCCAGTAACACTGTGAGGAACCTTGAGGTGAGGAACCTTTTGACCAGGACATGTCCTTCAACGCACATATTAAACAAATATGTAAGACTGCTTTCTTCCATTTGCGCAACATCTCTAAAGTTAGAAATATCCTGTCTCAGAGTGACGCTGAAAAACTAGTTCATGCATTTATTACTTCCAGGCTGGACGACTGTAATTCATTATTATCAGGATGTCCTAATAACTCCCTGAAAAGCCTTCAGCTAATCCAAAATGCTGCAGCAAGAGTCCTGACAGGGACTAGAAAGAGAGAGCAGATTTCTCCTGTTTTGGCTTCCCTTCATTGGCTTCCTGTTAAATCCAGAATTCAAAATCCTGCTCCTCACATACAAGGTCTTAAATAATCAGGCCCCATCTTATCTTAATGACCTTGTAGTACCATATCACCCTATTAGAGCACTTCGCTCTCGCTCTGCAGGCCTACTTGTTGTTCCTAGAGTATTTAAAAGTAGAATGGGAGGCAGAGCCTTCAGTTTTCAGGCCCCTCTTCTGTGGAACCAGCTTCCAGTTTGGATTCGGGAGACAGACTGTCATGGTTCTGGGTCGGTGACCCAGTGTTTTTGATTTTTGTACTCTTATTTTTGATATTTTGAATTATGACAGTTTGCCTTGTGGTTTCCCAGTGTTTATTCTGTGCTCCCTCTGTTTTCCGTTGTCTCTGCCTGTGTATCCCCTGTAGTGTAGTCAGGTCTCTGTGTTAAGCCTGTGTCTCTTAGTCTGTCTTTTTGTTTGTGTTTCCTGTTTTATTTTGAAAGTCCGTGTCTGATCTCAGCGATTCATGACAGAACGACACGACCAGACATGGACCCAGCGGCACTCAACCCACCAGAACAACTGCGTCTGGACATTATTTACTCCGTGGAAAGGCTCCTGCATCTCTGGCTTGAACATGAGGGGAGGGAACTTCGCCGTGCTGTGGAAACTAGACTACAGCGTTTAATCTCCGGTCTTCCTTGGCTACTCAGTGCGCTCCACCTGCTCAAACAGGATTTAATCCAAAATGAGCTCCACCTTCATCCCCCAGCTGCTACTGTTCACCTGCCTGAAGGGCCGGATGTGGAGCTGCTCGGCCCGTCAGAGCCATCATCAAAAAAGAAGCAGCGATCACGCCGCCGACGTCCATCGCCACAGCCGGACCCCGAGACCTCTGAGTTACCAGCTGTGGTAAAAGAAAGAGACAATGCTCAAGAGTTTCCTGGATTTGGGAATGTTTATTCCGGAGCCGTTTGTTTTCACTTAGCTGCCCAGCCTCCTGAAGCTCACTTAGCTGCCCAGCCTCCTGAAGCTCACTTAGCTGCCCAGCCTCCTGTGTCCCCCGCACCTCAGTCATCTACCCCGCCACTAGCTCCATTTTCACCTCAGCTATCACTCCAGCCATTAACTCAGTCTGCTATTCAGTGCTCGGTTCAACCTTTAGTTCAGCCTCTTGTGCAATCCATAGCTCATTTGCCTGTTCAGTCCATCACTCCTGCGCCACCACAAGTTCAGTCTCCTGCAGCTCAGCTGCCACCAGTTCAGTTCCCTGTAGCACTTCAGTCTCCCTCAGTTCAGTCTGCCACTCAGTTTCCTCCTCAGTCGCCCTTAGCTCAGTCATCTACTCAACCACCTACTCCACTCTCACCACAACCATCACTGCAGTCCCCAGTTCAGTTTCCTGCAGCTCAGCTGTCTCCAGTTCAGTCTCTAGTGTCTCCTGTTCAGTCGCCCTTAGGTCTGTCATCCACTCAACCACCGGTTTCACTTTCGCCACAACAATCTTCACCACCCCTTTTGCAGTCTGTAGCTCAGTCTCCTGCTCTGCCCCCTGTAACGCAACTATTAGTCCCGTCACCTATGGCACTGAACCATTAGCTCAGTCGACTTCAGTTCAGTCCCCTGTGCCAGTTCAGACTTCAGTCCCTTGTAGCAATTCAGTTCCCTGGTCAACCACACATTCACCCACCTAGTCAGCCTAATGTTCAGCCAGGGGTCCCCACACCCTCTGGCTCTGCATCTGCTCCTGCTGAAAGCTCAGGAGAACCTGGCCAGCACTTCCTCGTCTCCGCTGGGGGTTCCAGTGAGCCCGGCCAGCCACCTGTCTCCGCTGGAGGGTCCGAGAGGTCCGTCCAGCCAACACCGTCATCCACGCCTGCAGCAGCCTCGTCAGCTGGGGGGCCCGAGGAGCCCGTCCAGCAGCCAGCAGCTTCATCCACGCCACCTGGTCCAGCTTTGGCTTCAGCTTCGCCTTCGCCTGGTCCAGCTTCAACCTCCTCGCCTGGTCCGGCGGCGGCCTCCGAGCCTTCATCCTCGTCTGGTCAGGCCTCCGAGCCTTCATCCTCGCCTGGTCCAGCCGCCTCGCCTGGTCCGGCTGCCTCGTCTTCCGCCTCGCCTGGTCCAGCGGTTGACTCGCCACTTCCTCGTCCACACCTTGCATGGCCGGCTCGTCCCCAAGATCTCCTTCACCTGAGTCGCCGCCGTTGCCGTCCGCACGGCCGGCCTCCAGACCAGCTCTGTCACCTGTGCCACCCACCTGGTCGTCCCCCCAACCGTTTGGCTTATGAACTTTTGTGCCGATGACCTCCGGGTCGGCCCCCTGAACTGTTTCTCTGTTGCCGTCCGCACGGTCGGCCCCCTGACTTACTGTTGAACTGTTCTTTGTGCGCCAGTGTTTTTTGTGCACGTGTCATTTTTGGACTCCTGGTGCTCCTGTTTTGTTTTGCTTCGGTAAGTTCGCGTCTGATCTCAGTGTGTTCAGTTTACGCTTCCTTGTCTCGTCAGTTCTGATTTCCCCCAGCTGTGCTCTCCTTCTGTGTCTCATTCCCCTCGTTACTTCCCAGTGTATTTAAACCCTGTGTTTCTCTGAGTCAGTGTCGCATCGTCCCTCAAGCTGTGTGTTTCCTTGTGTGCCGCTCTGTCAAGTGTAAGTTTATATTTTCCCAGTTTAGTTTTGTATGCTTTTCCCCTGTCAGCAAATAAAGCTGAGTTTTTTGAGTTCATCCCTCGAGTCTGAGTGCCTGCATCTTGGGTCCTACTCCTGCCTGCCACACAGCGTTTCATGACACAGACACTATGTCTTATAAGATTAGGCTTCAATCTTTCCTTTTTGGTAAAGCATATAGTTAGGGCTGGACCAGGTGACTGAATCTTCCCTTATGTGGTGGCGCAAATGAGGGATAACCAGGGAAGGTGACTAAGGGATGTTGACAACGCCAACTGGGGGAAGAGGTACACTAGCTGCCAAAGCCCACAGGCTTGTTATTAACAGCAGAGGTGAGGCAGATCAGTAGTGATGGGTCGTTCGCGAATGAAATGGCTCTTAGAGCCGGATCTTTGACGTGAACGACGCGAGCCGGCTCCTTATCGCGAGCTGTCACGTGGGTTTTTTTTTCTTTCTCTCACCCTCTCTCTCTCTCTCGCACTTTTTTCCCGCTTCACTCCGCACGTGAGCCTTGTGCTTTACGCTGGGCAGAGGGGGGAGGGGCGGTAGTTACACTCAGTAGCACAGGAACAGAGTGGGAGGGAGAGAGAGAGAAAGAGAGGCAGGGACAACAACATCACATTAGAAAGGTATAGTAATCATCCACAACTATTTTCGGTTGCAGATGATAAAGGATTCAGAAAGTTTATTCATGCGGGCCCATATGACAGAGAATATGCATGTTCTTTTTGTTTTCATATTATAATTTATATTTAATTGTGTTGTGGTTTGCAGTGTTTTGTGTTGTTTTCACTTTAAATTTGTAAAAGGAAACAGCTGAAAATTTAAAGTTAAAAGTTGAAATGTGAATAATTGATTTTTGTATTATATGATTTATTTATTACATTTTATGTGGAGTGAATAAATAAAAGTATATTTATGGTGGTCCCTAGAGACAAAGCACATACAAACTTCAAATCACGTAAAAACTCCAAAACATGTAAAAACACAAAGGCAAGTGCTCCAGGATGCTAGGCCCAGCGTTGAGCTTTTGTTACCTAGAGGCTACACAAGCCAGCAAGTACCAACGACCGGATTTGGTGTGTGGTAGTAACAGGTAAATGAACATTTTTTTAAAAATTATTTGAATATATATGAGTGCCTGTGTATAAATACACAAACAATACACACATGCTTTCAACTGTGTAATTTAAGTGATCTAGTAGCTCTGCTTTGGAAGTTCAGTTCATGCTAGAAATGTGTTTTGGAGTTTGTACGTGTTTTGTCTCTACGGGCCACCGCATATATTTATATATAAACATATATAAATAAAACCACTTTTTTTTACGTTAGTAATTCCTTTTGTGCATAATTTTATATTATTGTTAATAATAAATTAATTAAAGCAACAAAACAACCTGAAGAGCTGGTTCGGAGCCGAAAGTGAGCCGAACCGAAAGAGCCAGATCTCTAAAAAGAGCCGGAAATCCCATCACTACAGATCAGTTTTACAAATCAAAATGTATTAAGAAAAACTACTAAAAGCACAGAGCTGTAAAATCAGAAAAGTTCTTAAGGTAGCAGGGCTGAAACTGCAAGATAGTTAATTAAAACACTTTATTAACAAACAATGATAAAAATGACCAGGCTCGTTGCCACAATGCTACATTAAAACCATAACAGCTTGATAAAATAACTAAACAAAATGGTGGAGACCGGCCACTTGAGGAGGCAACCTACAGAGAGGAGTGCCCAAGGGTGCAACCAATTACTCACCCGTGTAGTTCCACTGCAAACCTCACTATCACTCACACTGAAATCTAGATGGTGCAATCTACCTATGCCTGGTGTGTACACTCTCATGCATTGGGGAGCGGATTCCACCTCACGTGCCTAGCCCCTCAACAAGCGGCCGCACCTCCACTAAAGCAATAAAGCATAAAACGTTAAACAAAATAGTAAAAGATAAATAAAACAAATACACCCTGAGTTACAGTACTTTATAAAAGCAAGATTAAAATATAGCAAACAATTTCGAGTAAAAGCCCATAAAACCAGGAGTCAGTCGAGGCCAGTCCATAAACGTTTGTAAGATAACCGGCCACAACAAGACAGAATAAAATGAACAAGACGGAACGAGAAAAAATCGGAAAAGACTGCCAAATGCCTCCATGTGGTAGTGGTAATTATTAGCTGGGAAGGTGTGGATGTTAGTGCTGCATTTGCGGACATCACATAAAATCCTAACCCAAAATCTGCTTCACTACACTTAGTTATGCTGCAATAGACGTAGGCTGCCGGGGATTCCCATGATGGATTGAGTTTTTCCTTTCCAGTCACCTTTCTCACTCACTATGTATTAACAGACCTCTCTGCA
>NW_005187846.1:140632-142465 GCF_000239375.1 Pundamilia nyererei
TTGACTTGACTTGACTTAAGTAGCGGTTTAATTATAGCTACCTTAAACGTCTTTGGTAAACACCCTGTCAGTAAATACAAACTGATCATAACTAAAGTATTTTCTCCACTAATCATGAATTCATTATTACTAAGAGCTAAAGCAAAATAAGTCTCAACAGAGCTCTGGCCTTTTTCAAGCGTAGCTACAGTGCTGAAAAAAGAGACGGTCCATTCAACACTTTTCAGTTATTTTTCATATTTTTCAAACGGAGCCTCCCCAGAGAATCAAGTACGCCAGTATCACTGTGTGAGCTCATGTGTCTATCTGTAAGATAGAGAAGGCTCTTAAAAGTGTAAAGCACAATTTAGAATTTGGGTTAATGTATTTTGTAATATGGAGTGGGAGTGTTGAATAAGAGTTAAAAACAAATCCAAACAAATGCTTCTGAGCTCATTAGTCTACATCCAAACTATTGTTTTATTTTACAGGCTAAACTGAACACCAATGTCTGGTTGTGCAGAGTAAACAGACCACTGTGAACAATGTGTGATTTTCCTGTATGGAACAACATGCTGTGTGGCACAGTACAGTATAATACTGTTTTAAAAATAGACTGACTTTGTGTAAATAAAGTGTAAATGCAGGAGTCAAAGGATGGCCATTTACCAGCAACTGAAGTCCTGCCATTATTAAGTCCGAAAGCTATTTATTTGAGATAGATTATTGCTCTTTTTGATCACGTTTTCTTATCGTTGAACACTTGGAACTAGAAATGGACTGAACCCTCTGGTCTGAATTTTATTAGAAGAAACAGTTAGCATGCTTTCAATGAACACAAATATATCTGCTTTGAAGATCGAATAGCTTTTTTGTACACGTATAAAATCATGCATGTGTAAGAAATTACACTTGTATGATAAACTAGTTCGAGATGCTAAAACAACATTTCAACCACCATGAGGCAGGAAGTCACACAGGAGGCAGACCGAGGACCTTGTTTGAATGTTAACGCCTGTTGGATCGGCACAACTGCAAATACTCGAACAGCAGTTGTCAAAAGATACTTTTGTTATGTTTGTGAGGCATCAGTGCACTTTTATGAGCCTCTCGAGTGACTCCCAAGCAATTCCTCTGGGCAATATGTGAGAATCACTGATTATTCATTTCTAGATTGCACACATTTACGCAATTTGAATAAGAACTGAGCAAAAGGACACAAACCCAGTAAACAGATTTGTGTGATGATAATTCCACATGGAACTCGTATTTCTCTTTCACATGCGTACGCATACACGATCTCTGCAGCCATCCTGAAACACAGAGGAGGTCAATTGAGAGGCAAATGATCATCATTGTGACCCCTGGCATCTGAGAGAATGCTGATTTACAGCTCACAATGGACTCAGCCCAACTCAGCGTGCACAATAGAAAAATGTATATCTTTTAGTCAAGTGGGTACTTACTTTTACTTTTAAAGAGATGTAAAATTCCACAGCAGCACCTAATGTTAGCTGTGAACTTAAACTCTTAGCAAATACTTGCCAATTGTAACTACCTACCTGCAAAACTTTGGTCTTCAAATAGCTTTGAGTGTTAATTGGGTTATACTTCAGAGAAACTACATGTGAGAGAGGGGAAGGCATTGTATGCTGGCTCTGTTCAGTTTATTATTGTATTTTTTGTGGCACTTGTTATGAAAACACTTGTTTGAGCATAATGGATGTGCACTGTTTGGTCAGACCCGAGTTAGATACCACAGCCTCATTCACAGAAACTATTCAAAGCAGTACTATCTAGTCTGAAGTGTGTGTGTGTGTGTGTGTGTGTGTGTGTGTGTGTGTGTGTGTGTGT
>NW_005187846.1:142485-153873 GCF_000239375.1 Pundamilia nyererei
GTGTGTGTGTGTGTGTGTGTGTGTGTGTGTGTGTGTGTGTGTGTGTGTGTGTGTGTGTGTGTGTGTGTGTGTGTGCCTGTGAGAGACAGAGAGGGGGAGGGGGGTATAGGTTGCATGCATTTCTCTTTACTTTTATGCCGTTCCCAAACACCTACTGATTCATCACACCAGGGGGGTTTTCCTGTTATCCTTGCCCTTGGTCCTAAATGTCTGTCACTCATCCAGCTAGAAACCAGGTGCTGTTAGGTCAGTTATGGTGCAAATGGTGGACACTCACAGACACAAACACACAGAATGACCTCCGTCTGTCTGGTTTAACGGATCACTTCACAGGACAGTCTCCCTATCCATCTTTGCAGGGTCATTGTGGCCCTGCCCTCAGCTAAGAAAGGAATTTCATTCAGATGGAAAAAGAAAACTCTCCTACTTCTCTGTGTGAGGCAAGCCTTCTCACACACAAACACACATTATTACTTCAAAGCTTTGATTCCTCGTCACAGACGGATAGATATTAACTTTGCTGTAAGTGAACCAACTGCACTACAAAAATGTTCAACATGCACCAGACCAAAGTTTCTGAGTATGCCACAGTTATGCAAAAATTGCACAGAATAGGAAAGATAATCAACCACACACGAGTAAAAGAAAATCTCAGAAAAACACACCACATCACAGACAAAAGTTTACCTCAATGTGGCACATCTAGGTGTGCAATAGTATGACTGTGTTATCTATGAGCATGCATATTAATGTGAAGGAATACGGCCTTATACAGTTCATCTCTAAAGGTTTCAGCATTATGCAAAAAGTGCCCCACATGACAGAAAGCTGAGAAGTACAAACGGCATGGGGGAGGGTGTGAGTTGGAGGACAGAAATGAGCACACACACGCAGATACACAGACACTCTGTAAATGCACCAACGTATTTCCATCACCTTCAGCGTCTTTATCATTGATTAATAAATATCTGCATACAGTTTCAATTACAGGGTTCGTTGTGAATTTGTATACTTCTGGGAAACTAATAAATGCCAGTTTACTGCATCATTAGCTAAAAGAATATCCACATCTCACATTGCAATGTTGAAGAACGTGATCAACACAAACATGTGATGGGGCCGTCATTTACCCATGCTTAACCTCTCCACTAATTATCATGAAAGGCCTGGTCATTGTGTTTAATCTTGCTGATAAACACCCCAACAGATGAGTTTGGTTATATGTGTCAACAGAGAGTTAAAGATGGATATCTTATGCCACACGTCCTGCCAAAGATGACGTTCAAGAGAATGGGTGGATGCCATTAATAGTTTATTGCTATATGTTTGAATCCACATTATCAAGCCGTGGCCTTGATATGGTAAATTGCATATAGCAATGGGCTATATGCCATGGGCTGTGCAGTAGTGGGATAGTCTGAATCAGTACGTATGCTGGTGTCATGTCACCCTCCACTGTCCCTTTAAACACCCCTCCCTGTTACCATAAAGCTGCTAGAAGAGCCTCACAGCAAAAGTCACATGCTCCAGCTCTCTTTGTTTCCCTGAGAAAACCCGTATCTGACTGTGCACGAGGGGCTGAAGAGACACAAATGGCTGTCAGTGAAGCAGACTACAATCATTCATCAGTTTTATTAGCATCTGTGTCTGCAGAGTATACATAATAACAACGTGGACTTGAATGACATCATGGTAAAAATACGATATAAAACAATGATAAAAGCTTTACAGGTGACATGCACACACTATAAATAAAACAGTAAAGCTCAAATTGGTAACCAGCAATTCACCACTGAAATGGATTACTAGCATGATTCAGTTACAAAGCAGCTACAATAAAACAACAATACAGAGTATAATATATATTAAAGTATACAGCAAAGGCCAGTGGAAGTAATACACAAATAAGTGTTTGAAAAAAAGAGCCAATCTGTGAAACATTTCTGAATAGATGGATACAGGTTTTACACAACAGAATCATTTATTCGTACATTTATACGCTCATTCGAAGCCACAGCAGAGTGCAGATACGCTCCTAATGTGACTTCTTGCTTTGTCCACGGAGGTGAAGTCTGCTTCAGGCATTACGGTACCCACTAGCTCAGACAGGAATTTCAGGAATGTGAAAAGCTCCAATGCATATTGAAAATAGATTAAAATGTGCACAGAGTGCCCATTTAATTTTTAACTTAAGCAGCTAAATACACTTTCATAGTTTTCATCAAGCTGCAAAAGTCAGAATATACATCTCTGCATGGCTCCATTAATAACTTGATCTAAATTGTTTCCTGGTGGTTCTGGTGAACAAAATACCGTCGGTAGTAAACGTCTGTATTGTTTATTTTAAAAGACTGTGTCAAAGGACTTTGATTGGATTATCAATAGCAATGTCAAGTTTTCCAGTGCACTGAACTTTTCCCTACATGAAAAGATACACCAACATCTGCCTAGTAACAGCAATTCCTCCCATTGGTTTAACGCCAGTCTCCTCCCGTTTGTGTGTGTGTGTGTGTGTGTGTGTGTGTGTGTGTGTGTGTGTGTGTGTGAGAGAGAGAGAGAGAGTCGGGAAAGTCTTTAATCTTGACTATTTTCCTAACATTTTATTATACTGAGGTACACACACACATATGATTACACTGTTCAGTGCTAACAGAATTGTACTGAAGCTATTCAGTTAAATTCAGTTTGATTTAAGCAGCCCTAATTCTCAACAACAGTCGCCTCGGGGCGGTTTATATGGTAAAGTAAAGACCCTACAATAATACAACGTATGTGCTGCTAAAGAAAAAAGAAAACTGGCCTTTAAGTCAGCTGATAATAGAGCTATGATTATTATAGCCTGATCTGGGAAACTCTTTCCAGTGTTCTCCCATGCTAGATGGAGTCAGAGAAGTGAATGACTAAAGCAGCAACTCACTGTTGTCCCACGTGCTCACCTTATGTTTGCTCAGAGCTTCTGCTTTCATTCAGTCACAGACAGAGGAAGTACAATATGAAAAGAGAGGGCTGTGAGCCTCTATCGCCCCCTACTGATAACAAGCAACCACCCCCTGGCATATCCTTTCCAAAAGGGACAGACGTCTCCCTGACCCCGGACCTCCCACCTCCTCTTTAGAAGGTACCAGGCTATAGGAGGAGGGGGGAGAGACGCGAGGAGGGAGGTCTTCCCTTCTCTTTCTTATATATATGTATAGCGCTATAATAGAATCCCTTCCTCGCGCGCTCTTTTGCAGACTGCTTATCTCTTTGATCCGACCCCCTGCCGCCTCTGCCCACCCCCAACACTTAACAACAGCTGACGTCATCTCCTCCGCCGTGCGTGTTCGCTGATAAACTTTGTGTGTGTTCTCGTGCGTGTTTGGTGAGCGCGAGGCAGGGGTTTTTGTCTCGCAGTGCGAAGTGGTTTGTTCCAGAGGGCTGGCGCACACAGTCGGAGTAACAGCACGCAGCAGCGGCAGCCCAGTAAGAAGAAAGTGGCGAGAAAAGTAGCTGGCTGTGGGTTTCTGTGCTCCGGCGTCTTCTTACTGTTACACGGTGACGTCTTAACCCGGAGATAGGAAAGTTTTATCGGCAGTGATAAATATACTCAAAGCAGAATTAGCCTACTATGGAGGACCAGCTGCTGTGCTGTGAGGTGGACTCAATCAGGAGAGCTTACCAGGACGTCAACCTGCTCAATGACCGAGTTCTACACACCATGCTCAAGGCCGAAGAAAACTACTTGCCTTCGCCAAACTACTTCAAGTGTGTTCAGAAAGAAATTGTACCAAAAATGCGAAAAATAGTTGCCACCTGGATGTTGGAGGTTGGTTTATTTGACTTTAACTTTTAGCTTCCAACTCCCCGACGGCGTGTCGCTTGCTTAACCTCTGTGTACACCCGAAGGTGGCATATTGGTCGTTATATGAAAGTTGTGCGGCTCCGTCTGCTATTTTACTGTGCATGTTACATAAAGGCTCTGAAAAGTCCCGATGAGTGCTGGGTGGTCCTTCACCTATAAGCGGAGATCGGCCTCTCGCTTTCCACCACGAGTCGGCTGCCTTTCTTAGTTATTCCTTTGGATTCCGCATGTTTTTGCTTCTTGCATTAAATGTTGACGAGATCGAAAAAATATTCCGAAATAACAGCAATGTACACGTATGCAGTCTGCTCTGTGCCAGTATTATGCGCCATCTTTGTTGTCGTACAGGAGGAAGATTTTAATATCTTTAAAAATCAATAATGTCAACAGAAATGACAATAACTTTGTAATATCGCAAAGAAATGCCTGTATAAGATGAGACGGCTGCACGGTGCCTGCTGGCGCTCGTTTAGCTGCTGTCCGCTGCTAAACTTTGTTGTGCTTGCCGACGGTCCGGGCTGCGTGTGAAGGTCGCCACGAAAAATGGATATTCTTAGAAAGCGTAAAATGAAGAAATGACGTTTTGGAGTCGGCTTTAATACTTGAGATGTTTTTAAACATTTACGTGTAGTTTTGGAATGAATTCTGTGCTGTCTTGTATTTTTTATTAATTTTTGAAATTGTGCATCTGGGCGCCGGGGGAAGTGCTGCCTGCAACACGTGAAAGCCCGTCGCAAAAAACATTTTCTTTTGAATTCACTTGGACTGTAGTCGGGTACATTTGTGTCCCATCCGATTAGTCATTCGATAAGGATCATTTACATCCTATTTTAACACGGCCAGATAATTTTTAAATATTTCTAAATATTTTTTGAAAAGATGACGAAGTTGAAATTGGAGTGTGGAACTTGCATGGACGCCACCTTTGTGTCTCAGTCAGAACTGACTGCAAACTAATTCTCGGCTGCTTTCTGTGCTGAACACTCCAAACTACGTAATAAATACATTGCGTGTGAACTTGCCATTATTCCGGTGTGGTCTGAAATTACGTTTTGTTTTTTTAAATAGAGTGGTGAGGAAATTGAAACAACTCAAACATATTTAATGTGCAGACTGTAATTTGTTCTAATGTCGTTTGTCGTCAGTGCGGCTCTTGAACGCAAACAGCTGTGCACGGATTAAGACGCAGAGACAAAGACTCCGCAATGCACATGAGTTGGAAGTTCCTGGAACCGAGCAAAAGCATACTCTAATAGCTTTGTCTACCCTCCCAGGTCTGCGAGGAACAGAAATGTGAGGAGGAGGTTTTTCCGCTCGCTATGAACTACTTGGACAGATTTCTATCAGTTGAGGCCACCAGGAAAACAAGACTACAGCTGCTCGGAGCCACATGCATGTTTCTAGCATCAAAAATGAAGGAGACTGTGCCCTTAACGGCGGAGAAACTCTGTATTTACACGGACAACTCGGTCCTGCCCGGGGAACTGCTGGTAATTGACTTCTGCACACTTGGATGTTGCATAACACATACAGCACAATATGCACTGAACAGTATACCTAATGTTTGCAGTTTATCTGGTTAGTGTCACCGTGGTGGGTGGGAGGGAGGAAACTGTATTGAAATGACGTTGAACTAAGAGCAGAAATGTGCAGCAGTGTCTGAATGGCTGCGGATGACTTTCCCATGGTGGCTGGAGGCCGCTCTGATTTCATGAATGGTTTCAGTGGCTGCCAAGAAAAAACTGGTTCACAGCAACACCTAGTGGTCATAGGACAGACCTGCACATGCTTGCCAATAACCAACATTGGCTCCAGTCAGTCTCACAGTCTTCTTCTATTGTGTGCTCCCCTTCAAAGGAGCATATCTCAATTATTCATGTTCCTACACTGCAGCATATGTTTTTGTGGATGACTGTGTTTGTATACATTTGGACGGGATGGGGACACAGAAACTTGATGTCAAATGTCATTTTAAGAAAAAGCAGATTAGATAAAACTTTTAAAACCTAAAATAACTTCTAGAATAAATACATGTCACCACAGACACTTGTACTGTATACGGATCAGTTTGAGTGACTCCTTCTGTTCTGCTCCGTCCACAGCAAATGGAGCTGCTGGTTCTCAACAAGCTCAAGTGGGATCTGGCTTCAGTAACCCCTCATGACTTCATCGAGCACTTCCTGTCCAAGCTGAAGATCTATCCCTCCACCAAGCAGATCCTCAGGAAACATGCCCAGACCTTTGTGGCACTGTGTGCTACAGGTGTGACATGAACTTTGTCCTTAGTGTGTGTGTGTGTGTGTGTGTGTGAGCAGAAAACAGAGTTCTGAGTTTCTCAGGTTAGCAATGAGCGTGCAGTTGTTTTCATCCCTGGAAAACTTTGTTGTGCTGTTTTAACAGATGTCAACTTCATTGCCAGCCCTCCCTCAATGGTGGCAGCAGGGAGTGTAGCAGCAGCTGTTCAAGGGCTCTACCTGAAGAGCCAAGATGCGTCCTTGTCTTCCCAGAACCTCACTAATTTCCTGTCGCAGGTCATTCGTAGCGACCCGGTATGGAAACGTTTTGTCACTTATTTGATGTTTGCAGTGCAATTGGTCTTGACTCAGTCTCAATTCTGTGCTTGCAGGACTGCTTGCGGTCATGTCAGGAGCAGATAGAGTCTCTGCTGGAGTCTAGCCTGCGACAGGCACAACAGCACAATGGCACAACAGAAACTAAACGAGTTGACGAGGACGCGGACTTGTCCTGCACCCCAACAGACGTCAGAGACATCAACATCTGAGGCGACCCAGACCTACGTCGCACAATGAGCAGTGATGGAGGGAAAGTTGTCAGAGGGTGGTAACGGGCGGACCAGGGATGGGGCACCCCACTTGAACTCCCTCCCTCCCTTCCTCCTCCAGCGTGTCACTCACATGCCTGCTGTCCACTACGGCTGCCAAGATAGGATGCTCACCATGCTCACCCCTGTCACATGTCCTGCCAGCGTCCCCTCCCAGGCCAGGAAAAGAAATGAACTCTACAGAGATGTACCAGAGAGAACAGACACTGAATATCAATGAGCTCTGTGGGGCTGGAGCTGAAGCCACAGAGGCAAATGTTTTTCTTATTCCCTCACAAGTTAATTAGGAATCTTTCAATTAAAGCAGACTGAGCATGCCTACTAAAACATCCCAAAGTGTCATGTACAGTAGGTTCTCATAGTCTGTCATCAGGGCTTCACGTGAAAGCAAGAGGCTCGTCTTTTACTTCGTTTTCTGTTATGTCGGAATGCTTTAGAGTTCCTGCCCAAGTTTCCATGTTTGTCTTGTAGTGCAGACACTCATATACCCTGCTTGCTTATATTTAGTCACTTTATTATGTATCATTTTAAACCTCTCAGTTAGTTAGTTTTATGCTTCTGTTCTTCAAAGCTTGTTTGTTTGTTTGTCTTAAAGCAAACGTAGGGTGAGATGCTCACATTCTATCACCCTTAAAGACTTTGGACTGCTATTGTAAGGTTTGGACTAGGGAAATTCTTTGGTCAATCTTTGATTTTTGCTTTACCCATTTACCTGTTATTTGATAAAATCAAATATAAACAGAGCAGTCCACAGTCTGTTCTTTCTCTGTGTAGTTAGACGTAATTCATTCCAACTTTGTTTTCTAAAGAAAAGCACTTTTGGTCAGTGATGCTGGCTCAGCTAGAAGTCACAGTGATAGTTTGTAAAACAATATGAAAACAGTCTTTTGATGATGGAGAGTGTGGGGAGTACTTGCTGACAGTTACACCCAGTTATGCCTGGATCTGATTCATGGTGTGGGACACAGAATTGAGCACTGTGGCAGAAAGCTGCTCAGCACCGTGGCTCGCTGTAGCTGCCTTCCAGTTCTCAGTGTTTCATACAGGTAGAGCTGCTCTGATGTCATGATTTTATAGGTTTAAATGTGTGCAAAGCCAAATGTTAAAGGCCCAGAGCTAAACGTAAAAAGTACTATTTTAATAGTTCAAATCATTTTTGTATAGTAAAACATATTATTTATCTTTGTAGGTTCATGCTGACCATGGCTTCATGACCTGATGTTAAATTCAAGCTTATTTCTTCCTCCAGAACAGGTCAAACTGCAACTAGTCTCTGTAATTCTTCTCCATTGCTGTAGCCCAGCTCACATACGTGTCATAGATTATGAGGGCAATGAAGCTTAAAAAAAGAGAGTGGTGAAAATATTAACTTGATTTTGCACAAACCTAAAAGACGTGGTGTGCGTTTTTTGGGACTTGCCTAGAGGAAAAAGGGAAGCGAAGCCAGCAAAAGTTTGAGGGCTCACCAATGGGGTGCGTCTTACTGCTGTATATTTCATACAAGGGCTCCTACACAGCACGGGGATGTTGTCATGTTCAGGTTGATATATACTTTATACATACGGATGGACAGATTACCATGAGCAAGGAGAGCTCTCTACTACATGGAGTCAAAGCGTGGGAAACGTGAGTTCTGTGAGCATGTCACACTGTGTAGGAACCTTGTAAAATAGGTTTCTGATTGTACATTAAGGATAGAGTAGGAGAGAAACACTCCTTGTATTCCGCTGCTATAGAAAATAAATTCCAGCTACATGTTTAAAAAATTGATTAAAAACCATGCTTTTCTCCTGTTTGCTGCTACATTTTGGTTGTTTTATACATATGTCGATATAATGCCATTTTAGGATTGAACTTTCTCATAGAAATTGTTATTGACATCCTCATTTGTTTATTTTTCTTGTGTATTCTATGATCTTTTTTTTGTTCATAACTACAGAAAAATTTTCCATAATATTCCAAAAACAAGGAAAAATGAGACAATGTACAGAAATGCTTTGATCCACAATACCTCATGTGACAGTCAACAACTATCTCTAATTTGTAGTCTTTTTTTTTCCGTTTAATTATATTCTATTCTACTTGTTGGTTCAATGCCTACTAGCTGCATAAACCTATTTGAGGTGAAGCATCTGCAATGGAAACCAGCGAGTCCAGGGCATGCTTTGATACTGGTGCCATAACAGAAAATGGGATATGTATAACTCTGTTGAGTGCTAAGCTGTCTCGGTGAAAGAGACTTTATCTTTCCTTTTAGGCCCATAGTGGCCTTCCTTTCCCCTTTTATATTTATATACAAGAAAAAGCTTTTTGCTCCAACTGTCAGTGAGTTGATTTGAATTTGTATGTAGATTCAGTGTCATGCTCAGTAAGCCATAGACTGTTTTAATGTTTTCACAAATCATTCCACACATTTGTGTCTGCTTCATGCCAGTTTTTTGCAACTGGAACGGTGTATTCATCCTTGTGTTGACAACACAATAAAAACATTAGATGGAATCTGGAAAACTGGTTGCCTGTTTTGGTCCAGAGGAGCTCAAACCTGCTCACTATAACTGAATGTGTTTTTGCAAGACTGAACAATATACTAAATGGAGTGGTTCTTCTATAGCACTTTTCTACTCTACCTGAGTACTTGGCGCTTTATTCAGCATGCCTCATTCATAAAAGCACTATGCTTTTTCTACGGCGTGCTTTCTAACATTTCTACTGTGATGGATGCATCAAAGAGCACCTTGGAGTTACCAGAGTCTGCCTTTTAAAGGATATTTAAAAGGCAGACTGGAGCAGCCAGGAATCAGACTACCAAACTTTCAATTAGTCGATGACCTACTCTACCTATACCAAACACACTAATACACGTCACAAGTGTGTAATATAGTTTTTAAGGGTTGCAGAGTAATTTCTTTCTTGTTCAGGGATTATTTTTCAGCAGTAGTTTACAGTCTGGCAGTAGGACTGTGTGTGGCATAACTTTCAGTGTTCATTAGCAGCACTCAAAAACAAGCTAGCTACTACTGAAGTTTTGCCTGCTAAAACCATTGATCAAACTCTGGCAGGGTTCATTTTATTTCCACCTCACTCTAAAGCAGAAAGGCATGAGAGATGGAGGCCAGAACTATAAAGACCAGAGCTAAGATTTGTGGCTTAGTAAGCTAACTTCAGGGTTAAACTTGGGATTTAGATGTTGCAAAGATAGATCATTTCTTAATAGGCTATGTTGCCATGCTGCAGACCTAACCTGCTCTGTAAAACATTGTGTTTGAGATAAGAAAATAATAGGTCAAAAATCAGTTCCACTACCATTCCTGAAAGATCCCTTGGACTTTGGCGCGTAGACAGTAAGAGTCTAACCATGAACAATAAGTTGATTGATGGGAAGATGGAAGTTGAGATTTCAGTTCTGGAAAAGGTAATCAAAGTAGGTTCAACCAGGATTGAATGTATACACCCACAATTGACAAATGCGATTGCAATGAATATATTATTTCCAAGGCCTGACATGGCCCATGGGTGAGTGAGTCACCCAGGAAGCCCTGGGGACTTTCAATTCAATTCAGTTCAACTTTAGTTTTAAACTGCCAAACTACAACAACAGCTGTCTTAAGGGGCTTTATATTGTAAGGTAAAGACCCCACAATAATCATCATGATATGATCCTTAAGAGGGAAAGCAATCTGAAATCTGTATAATTGTGTTGTTTACAAACTCGGCCATCTCCAAACGTAGGACCAACAGGATCCTATGATTGGAGGGGAATTCTGAAGTTGGATGAAGTGGTACAGAGTGTTTCCAGTGGGGAGAGGGTAGTGATTGACATAGACCTAAAAAGAACATAAAGGTGAAGGTAACAGGTGAAACATCACACCTGTTCAAACTGAGGTGTTGAGCAGACATGATGTTAAGGGGAGAACTATAGAAAGTCAGATAGTGATGGGATAGAAATGTCTGTGGTGAACATGTACTTCAAGAAGAGGGAGGAACATAGTGTGACTTGTAAAAGTGGAGGATGATGCACACAGGTGAACTACATCTTGTACAGAAGGTGCAATCGGAAAGAGATGGGAGACTGCATGGGGTGGGGTGATGTCAGGGGAGACTGTAGCTAGGCAGCATGAGATAGTAGCTGTAGGATGACTTTGGAAATAAAGAAGAGGAAGTGAGTGGAGGTAAAGATTAAATGGTGGACCAAGAGGCTGATGGCAAAGATGGAGAAACTCTGAAAGCCAACGACAGAGGAGACACGGCCAGTGACGGAGACTCTGGGCAATGGGACACCTCAGGCAGTCTTGCAAGTGGCCAGCGGCAGCGACAGAGACGGAACTCCTCAGGCGGTTTGCCGTGACGGAAGGGATGACCTTCTGGCACAGACAGAGCAGAACGAGATGAAGCAGGACCAAACTGAATACATCCCTCGGGCTCTGGCAGCACAGATGGTGCTGGCTCAGAAACCCACAGCTCATGTGGCATGGGCGAGCTCAGGACCCTTGGGCTCTGGCCCAAATGGCGATGGGGTTTGGACCCTCTGGCTCTGCAATAGGTCTAGGCTGCTGGGGGATTCCTACGATGCTCTGAGTGTTTCTTCTTCAGTCACCTTTTTAACTCACTGTGTTTATATACTTCTCTGCATGCAAGAATCGGGGTTCAAGAGTGGTATGTTGGTCACATATCCGTCTGCCAGGCAACGTAGTGCCGTACGAAGTAG
>NW_005187846.1:161753-168713 GCF_000239375.1 Pundamilia nyererei
TTTTTTTTTTCAAATTAATGTAATTTTTTCATCTAATTGAATACAATCTATTTGTGTATGATTGTCAGTCCAAAGAGGGAGCGAGGAGAACATGAGGAGAAAGTACAAGGTCAGGAAGAACCAGGTAAGAAAACAGACAGGGAGCAGTGACAGGCACAACACAAACTGTTAAACTGCTTGAGAGAGTTGACCACCAAAAGTGATTTGCCAACCTCAAGGTGAGGCGACACAGGTTAAAATAAAAGAAAACAATCGGTAGAGCCATAGAAGTATCTGCAGTAAAGATCTTTTCATACATTGTACCACAGGCAAAGCTGCCTCCATTTTTTATATTTTTTTTATTAATATTTTGTACATTTGTACATTTCAAGGACTCTTCTATTTTTGGAGTGTATTTTTTATGTATCTATGTTATATTATACACACACATTAAAAGTGAATCTCTATCCAAAAAATGCAGTCAGTTTACTTCTTACTCACTGTGAGCATCATTCATCATTTCCCCCAGTAATTAAGGTTAGGGTATGTATTTTTTTTATTTCAATCCACTCTTCTTTTGCAGCATTTAAATAACCTTTATCAGATTTGACGGTTTTGTTACAGACTTTTAAAAAGTGTTTTGCTTTTCTTTCACGAATGTGGGATTAAATTGTGTTAAAATGTACAGTGGTGTCATGTTTTGTGACGAGGACCCAGGCAGAGACTTGATGAATTTAAGAATCTTATGATTTAATAAAGAAATTTGCAGACTTGCACAGAGATGGTAAAATTATGATGACTGATAATGGAGACAAAGAAAACAGACCACAAGGACAGGGAGGAACAGGGGTTTAAATGCACCAAGGAGACAGTCAGAGAGAACTGGAGACAACTGAAGACATTTAAGGATGCAGGGACTGACAGAGACGGGGAAGCCGTCTCATCGTGACGAGTAAAGTTTATCTTGCTTGGCTGGGCAGCTCTCTGGGTGCTCAGCACCCCCAAAAGCGCTGATCTTAGAATCGCCCCTGGTCCATATCAACGCTGCAGACTGTGCCACTATTTTCCTCCTCACAAAATCAGCTGATCGCGAGTGAGAGTACAAGAACCAATAGATAGGCAGGCAGACTAAAAATTCCAAGGAATTAGACTACTGGAAGCCAGTTCCATAGTCATATGGAATTGATCGCATTGAATTTGACCTGACTTGTCCTTTAACTTATCAGGAATTTTGTAGCATATTGAGACAAAACTCAGCACAGAGATAGTGTGGATGCAGGTCACACTTAAGATTTGAATGAATCATGAATGAAGAAGCAATTCCCAGCAAACCTGAGAAGAATAAAAGCTTTATTTCTCTTAGTTTCCTAGGCCCCAGCATACACCTGGGACATGCTGGAGAGATTACATCTATTGGCTAGGCTGGAAAAGGCTAGATACTTCTCCAGATAAGCTGAAGGAGGTGGTGAGAGGGTTTTATTTTCCAGGACTGACTCTTTAGATTTCTGTATATAGTTTTAGTGAGTTTGTTTCAAATATTTTATTTCAAAATGAATCTGAATTATTCTTAATGAGATATTCTTCACACATTTACATGTGCAGTACTCTGTACAGCTTACTTCATTTGAAAGAAATAATGCCAAGCATTAATATATGTTGTCCAGAGCTCAGGCAGCAGCTCAAACACTGATAATATCGCCATGTTTGTCTCTGTTTGCCTGCAGGTAACCATGATGCAGCAACACGACGGAACCAGGAAACCTGCTCCATCTCATCTTTGCAGATCTCCATTTAAAAAGCACCAATGTCTCAAAGATAAAATGTTGTACAGATCCTAAAGTGTGTGAAGACAAGCAAGGCTCAGACTTTCTTCGTGCTTTGATGGATAAACTTCACATCTGATTCTTCTGTCTTTTTGATTACAGGAGCTGCCCTCAGATTCAGCCCTCAGCATCACCCAGTGACAGCAGACAAGTCCTCTATGTTCACTCTGCTGAATACATTTTAAAATATTGGAATAAATTTACAGTAACTCCAAAATTAGCTGATGAAAAAAGTACAAAGGCTAAACTACTATATGGTGTGCTTCTAGCTGTTTTACTGAAAAGGTTCAAGTCAAAAAGTCAAAGCGATTATACATCCATGTAACGGTGTCGGCTGCGTGAATATGACATGATACGTAGATTTTTAAGATAGCATTAAATAAAACTAGATCGAAGAACTTGTGGAAGAACTTTCCACAAGACTGAATATAACATCATTAGGTAAAGGTTCAGAGACTCTTTATCTGAGAACGACGTGAGTCCTCCTAATGTCACAGTGTTCATAAAGTGCTGGGTTTGTCCAGCTTCTGCAGTGGGCCTGTGGTGATCTGAAGAAGAGCTCCCTCTAAGGGAGCTGCTGGTGAAGATCGGGATTCCTTCTGGATTCCTGTGATGAGCTACAGTTTCCTGATGTTTCTAAAATAATGTCTCTCTCAGGGGGTCAGCAGGACATCTGGTACAGGACAGGGGTGATGAAAGAAAGTTTCTCAAAAACCCAGCTTGGTCCTGACGGTCTCCTTCACTTGTTTTCCCCCAGAGTGAATATATCTACTGATAATAATGTGGACTCTGGGTCCTGTTGTTGCATGAAAATAACCAATTACACTTCTATGAAACCGTCTGCTGCTGTTTTCTTAAATATAACAATTTATTTAAAGTTTCCACGTTACCAGGCTGTAGAGTGCGCTGAGTGTATAAAGGATGTAAAACTGTAAAAATCAGTTTGGGAAATAAGACTGAAGGTTACCTAAACAAAGAAAAACACGTCATTTCCAGATATTTTTGACATCTATAGGAACTCTGGGCCTCTGTGGAGTGTGCAGCTGATGTACTGAGGATCATGCCAAATCATTCAAACATACAGACTGCAAGAGTAACTAGAGTAGGTGTGCAGGTGGGAGTTCAATGCAGTGACTCTACCTGCACAGACTGACTCATGGCAGCCCGTTTAGTGGAGATTGTGGCACTCTTCCCTGTTGTCACTATTTAATGCGCACCAGCAGAAACGGGGTTTCACTCATTTAGAAGATCATCAATTAGCCAGGAGCTAAGTAGCTTACTGCTTTGTATTTTTTTAAAAAGCCCTCCGTAAAGCTAGAAAATCTTAATATTCATCATTGATTGAAGAAAATAAGAACAACACCAGGTTTCTCTTCAGAACTGTAGCTTTGTTGAGCCAATCATTCCTTTAATGTTAACTAGTAATGACTTCATTAACTTCCTACTTTAATTACAAAGGTTATTAATTTAGACTCTCTAATTGATGTTTCTGAGTTAACTTCAGTAATTTCAGTAAAATGTACCTTTTTGACCTCATTCCTACAAAACTGTTCAAAGAACTTCTGCCATTAATTAATGCTTCAAGCTTAAATATGATCAACCTGTCTCTCTTAGTGTGCTACACAACGCAGGCCTTCGAGCTGGCAGCAGTTAAACAATTACTTAAAAAGCCATCACTTTAGACCATTAGAGCAAACTATATGTATTAAGGCTACTGCACTGCATTGGTTTAAATCACACCTCCCAATAATAGACTCCAAGTTGTTCATGTAAAGGGAGAGTCATCTTCACATAGGAAGGTTAATCCATGCTAGGACCAGTTCTGTTTACATTATACATGCTTCCTTAGGCAGTATCATCAGAAAGCATAGCATTTCACTGCTATGCAGATGAACCCAACTTCTATCAACGAAGACAGGTAACACTTAGCAATTAGTTAAACTGCAGGAATGTCTTAAAGACATGAATGACCTCTAAATTCCTGCTTTAGAGGTCATCTAGGTCTGAGGTTATTGTACTCGGCCCTGAAAATCTTAGAAATATGGTATCTAACCAGATTCTTCCTCTGGATGGCATTACCTTGGCCTCCAGTACCACGGAAATGAGAACAGTGGGTTTTAGTGCATGAGGCACAGATAGACAGAGGACCGACGGGGGGAGAGTATGAGGTGTGGTACTGCTCCTGAAATTCAGAATAATTATCACCACTTAAACAAGGCTTACCACAAACAAATAGAAAGACATATAGATATAGTGATTCTGTGCATTTATTTCAGTTACTGTTTTCGTGCATTTTGATGGAGGAGCAGCCTCCTTCCACTTTGATAGAAATGACACTTACACGGCACTAATGCTCACACACATCACACAGTTTTAACACCCCCACACGCCTGTCCGTAGGTTTTTAACCTAATTGTCATATTTCTGTAAATGTCATGTCTAATCTGTTGCTTGCATCTTTAACAAAAACATATCAGATTACTATTACATTATAAGACAATGAAACACTAAATGTATAAAGGCTAATTTATACTATTGAGTCCGGCGCCGTCCTCTGTCAATACAGAATGTTCCATATGAACAGAAAAAAGGCGCTAAACATGTTTTTAAAACTTGAAGCACTTATTTCTTAAATCCAGACGCAGAGACAGCGCTACATGTGTCAGTTTCTGAGAGCCATGATGCAAGTTAGGCTTCATACATTTAGTGTTTCATTTCCACTTTTAGTGATGGTAAAAAGGCAAATCAACTCACCTCAAGATTAATTTCAGTTCAAAAGTCCATTCAGTCATAACCCACAGTACAGCAGAACCCTGACGTACGAAATGAACTCGTTCCCGAGGGTCTTTCGTAATCGAAGATTTTCGTAGGTCGAAGCACCCATCGCGCCTTTTGAGTGAACGACAGGCTATAGGCTAATTGCTAACTGCAACAACAATACATCGTAGAAAATTAGTAAAGATATTGACCGTATGCTCTTTAATTTTATATGGAAAAACCGTACGCATTATATTAGAAAAACTGTTGTGATGAATAAGTACGAGTCAGGTGGGCTTAACGTCTCAGACTTTTCTACTTTAAATAACACTTTCAAAATTAATTGGGCCAAACATTTTCTTAAAACCCTACCTCTATCTGGAACTTTATACCATATTATATTTTCTCTCGTTTTGGTGGCTTTACTTTTATTTTAAATTGTAATTACAATATTGAGAAACTCCCTGTAAAGCTTTCATCCTTCCATAAGCAGGTCCTCTTAGCGTGGACCCTCATTTATAAACACAACTTCTCACCTCACAAATACCTCATCTGGAACAACAGAGATATTTTATAGAAAAATAAATCACTTTTCCTGGAAACTTGCCTCCAAAATGGGATCCTATTGGTGGCTCAGCTGGTTAATAAAGAGGGACAACTACTTACTTACGACTTTATTGCACTATATAATTTTCCAAACAGTGTTCAGGAATTCTCAATGGTGCTTGGTGCCATACCCTCAGGGACTTTAATGTTATATAAAAACACGGACAGCTCAATATCTACCTCAGTCACTCTCCCTGATCCAGCTGAGTCACCAATAGGAAAAATCTGCTTTTCACAGGAACTTGGTAACAGCAATAAGAGAATACGCAGTTTATTCCAAGAAGATATCGTCTCTCTCCCATATATAATATCTTATTGGAACCGATATGTTCCAGATATCAAGCGGAAGACAGTCTGGATGGTCCCCCATAAATATTTCATTGTAAATAAGGTGAAAGAAGTCTCTTTTAAAATTCGACATAAATGTTATCCAGCCAGTCACTACATGGTCAAATTTAAAAGGGACATAAATACTAATTGTACTTTCTGTGGGGATCATCCAGAAACTGTGACACATCTTTTTTGGTGCTGTTCTTTTACACAGAGATTTGTTATTGTCCATATTTTAAGGGAGTTTTCTTTACGATGGGAAAATGTTTTATTCTGTTTCTTTAAGTTCCCCAAGAAGTATGAGAAATGTTTTTTATGATAAATTTCTTAATACTTTTAGCTAAATTTTTTATCCATAAATGTAAGTTTACTAACAAAACACCATATTTCTGTCATTATTTTAAGGATGTGCACATGCACATACAATCAATATCAGACTGCACCAACAAAAAGGCTCAAAACAATATATGTATGTGAATTTTTGCGTGTATTCTTATAATTGTTACCTTTTTCTTTTACCCCTGGCTTTGTGTGTTCATGTTCTGTTGTTTTGTATACTTCATCTGTTCGTATGTTGTATACTCATTGTTTGTTAAATAAAGTTTATTAAAAAAACAACAACAATACGTCGTTCAAGTGGAACAGCGAAGCGAAAGTACGAAAGCCAAGAGGTTGTCACATGATTCGGAAGGCATTGTAGGCATTCTGGGCTCAGCCAATCAGAGCCAGCGGATTTCGTTACGCGGGTATTTTGCTGTAACACGGGCCGAAATATTGCCGTTCAGTGCCTTCGTAACGTGAATTTTTCGTTAAATGGGGTATTTGTAAGTCGGGGTTCCACTGTATTTACTTCAGTAACATACCCTCTATGCTCCTTTCTAAACAACTGTAGCGTGCTGACACCGACACGCTGCAGCGGGCACTTTCATTCAGTGAAGGCCGTGGTCCAAAAACTGTAAGAACAGTTATTAAAAAAACACATACTGAAGGTCAAGCTGATCTTAACACTGATGTACAATTTATCTGTGAATTCATCCGATTTCCTCAACAGAATGTTCCACCCTCAAAACCTCACCTTAATGTACTTTATCATCTTCATCAACCGCGCACGCACACACCCTCCAACCACACGCGCCCATATTTTGCTCCATTGCTGTTTATTTCACACCTCAAATATTTAGTAAACAATTAAGCAAATACAAGTAAACAGCAATAAATTACAGGTAGTAATAAAATAAACTACTAACTCGTTTACGCTGCGTCCGCACCTACACGGGTGATTTTGAACACGCAGCTGTTTCGTCCACGTAAACAATGTTTCGAATCTCCGAAAACAGATTTTTTTTTTAAACTCCTTTTTTGCGTTTACGTGTGGACGAGGAATACAGAGTTGGTCACGCAACGTCAAAGGTATGCGCCTTTATTCACGTCACGCTGTGGCCACGTTATTGTTTACATGAGATGA
>NW_005187846.1:169093-178878 GCF_000239375.1 Pundamilia nyererei
TGCTAGCAGTGTCCAAGCGTTGTTTTCCCCCCTTTTCATACCGCACCCCCCCTGCAATGGCTCTGGCCCCCCCTAGGGGGCAGGCGCCACACTTTGGGAAGGTCGGGCTTAGAGCAACCATCTAGTTAAAAGAATCTTATTTATTTCATCAAATCTAATGTTACATGTTTCAGAACACAACTTTCACCGCCTTACTGTCCTGATGTTTAGTTCTGTAGTCAACTAAAAAACTGCAATAAATCAATTTGTAGGAAATCAATCAATCAAATTCCTGTTTCTGGGTCTGTAGTGACAGTACATTTTCCTCAGACTTCTCTACATCATCAAAGATCACACAATTCTTGTCTGATTGTCACTGTCTCACACTCCCAGCATTCAGATGAATCCACTGCAGACCATTACTGCTGGGGCATTCAAGGCTGACATCAAATCAGCTTCCACCTTGTGTCTGGGCGCTGGGTCGGCTCTGGTTCACCATCAAGACAGACTTAGAATGAAGTGCCTTCAGCCACGCTGATGTAATCCTTGAAGTCAGCTGGGACACTGAGCATAGAGCAGACCTGCACAGTAGCGACAAAAAAGCAGTGAAGAAAATATGGAAAACACTGAATTGGGTGACACTGTAGCCTCATCTGCTATACACACAGAGGGAAACGAGGAGACAGCTGAGAAACTACACCAGAGATATCTTTAATTAACCAAGAACTGTGCTGCACAGTAGGGCTGCTCAATTAATCGAATTTTAATCACGATTACGATCTGGGCTTTCAACGATCATTAAAAATGACTGAGCCGATTATTAGCCCCTCCCTCATTTATCCGCGACACCTTAAAGACCGGTCCGTGAAAATATTGTCGGGCATAAACCATCCGTGGCGCAAAAAAGGTTGGAGAACGCTGATTAAGAGGACCCGAGGGAAGCTCGGAAAGCTAAACAGAAGTTATTTGGAGAGTGACTGCCGTTGGTTGAAAAGAGAGGTAAAAAAACTTCAGTGGTGTTGCACACTATGTTATATTATTTTTTAAAGTCATTGTTAACCCTTTAAAGCCGGTCAGAGCAGCACGCTCCGTTTTGTGTAACTATTTTTAAATCCCTGTAGAACCTGAACCACGTAAGCTAGCGCAATAATTTTCTTTGCATATGAAACCGGAGGAGTTGTACTTACATCTGATGCCATCAGCTTGTCCTCGGTCACGGTTTCCTTTCACATAAAGCTTTGCAAAAATTGCATAAAAAGCTCTTGCAGCAACAAAAACATAATATTCCAGAAACAGGCTTTGCCGATCCGATCAGCTGTTCGTAACACTTGCTACAGTGAAACAGACGTCAGTGCAAACGATCGCATGTCCGCCATTTCCTGCCCGAAACCGGAAGTGACGTCACTTTCGCAGAAAATGTAGTTTTTTACTTGTAGGCTTCAAAAGCCTTTACTGGTGTTTTTATAAGTCATGTTTGACTTTATGCTTTTCTGAATAGTTGCTGGGATGCTGAGAACTCAAATTGCACTGCTGGAAATAGTTTATTTTGATGCACCTGCTGTTTTCTTTGTAAATTTGCATCATAGGATTGTTTTTCATTTTTCCTGCAGTATATAAAAAATTGGTGTATCTCAAAAATAAAACTATGAAGACACTCAAAATAAATTTCCTGTTGTTGTAAACTATTTTTTGCAACTTTTTTGTATTTAAAGTTTTGAGGGATAAGCCTCTTAAATTTCTCCAAGTAGAAATATATGTAAAAAAAACAAAAATGATTTTCAATTTTTTTGTAGTTTATTGCACTTTTTTTGCAATTAATCAATATAATAATAATACTAATAATGGATTGGATTTATATAGCGCTTTTCAAGGCACCCAAAGCGCTTTACAATTCCACTATTCATTCACTCTCACATTCACACACTGGTGGAGGCAGCTACAGTTGTAGCCACAGCTGCCCTGGGGCAGACTGACAGAAGCGAGGCTGCCATATTGCACCATCGGCCCCTCTGGCCAACACCAGTAGGCGGTAGGTGAAGTGTCTTGCCCAAGGACACAACGACCAGGACAGAGAGCCCGGGGATCGAACCGGCGACCTTCCGGTTTACAGATACGCGTCCCAACGCCCTGAGCCACGGTCGCCCCAATGTATGTAGTTACTATGGACTTAATGCATACATATTATTAAAATATGGGCTATAACAGTTGTATAGCAACTTGAAATGCTCCCACAAATGGCACTACAACATGTAAAAAAATAATATAAGCTCTGGCGGACTTGGTTCTATAGTAGATCGTAAGGGTTAAATAAATATCATCAAATAATCGAGATCTCAATTTCAGTGAAAATAATCGTGATTATCATTTTTGCCATTATCGAGCAGCCCTACTGCACAGTGCAACTGCTCAGCAAACTGCAGCTAGCCAGGCTAGCTAGCAAGCCCAATAGCTAGCTGATTAAAAAAAAAAAACAACTTTTTTTGTCCAAATAGAGAAAAACCAAAATCTCAGACTCAAGGCTTTAAAACGATCATCCACAAACCAGTGAGTGACAGTAGCAAAGTCTGATTTCATATCATGTCACTGGCTCCACAAAAACCTTCATTCCGCTCCGATTAAAACAAGAAATCAAGTACTTGTCTGAACTTAGCTCGAAGCTTGTCCATGTCATCCTGTAGCTTCTGAGACTGCGGATCATCAAGAGGAGAGCTTTGGATCATTCCAAGGAGGGCGTCCAGTGCTTTCACACGCTTTCTGATGGCACACAAGTTGGATTGACATAGAGCTGTAACAATTCCACACACTGCAGCTAAGAGTGATAACCAGGTGAAACAAATAACTTCTTTCCTAAGGAGTGGAGCAGTAAATGCTTAAAATAAATACAAAACGCAGTTTGTAAATGATGATTTCATTTCATAAAAAGAACACGAGTCAAACATGGTGTTGGTAGTGTGGCAGGCTGGGGCTGCTTTAGGACCTGGATAAAAATCGAGGCCTGAACTCTGTTCTCTACCAGAAACTCCTAAAGGACAATGCCAAATAATGCCAAACACAGCAGCAAGTCCACCACTGAACGGTTTTGGAGTGGCCTAGTCAAAATGTGACTTAAATCAGATTAAGATGCTTTGTCACGACTTTAAACAGGCTGTTCATTCTACAGTTCTACAAAGATTAGGCTGAAACTCCTTCACAGCAACGTGCCAGACTCACTGCCAGTTATACTGCAAACGATTCATTGCAAACTGGCAAAACCTACTTTTAAGTTTAGGAGGAATCGTTTTGTCACATCGGGCCATATAGGTTTGGATTTGTCCTGTAAAAACTGCATTTTGTATTTTCTAGGGATATTTGAGTCTAGCGTCGACATTTGCCACACTGCCTCTGGAGCATTAAAAAGAGCACTAACACTCACAGCAGCATCAGAGAGAAACAATGCTAACCATCTCCTGTAACTACACCTGCTCAACAGAGCCCGATACACGGATCCTGAACAGGTTTCAGTCCACTCTGTAACTAGCACTTCATCACGGTGCTGTGTTATTCGGGATTAACATGGCGATCACAGAGTTTCACAGACGCAGAGCGCCTGTACTAGCTGAGCTGTGGCGATGAACAGCAGCACGGGAACGGCTGGAGGATCGTGTTTAAGGCGGTCCTACCTTGATTTGCCATCTATGTTGTTTTGGAGGACACATTTCCACGTGATTGCAAAGCCGTAATAGAAGGACATCTGTCAGAGACAACAGACAGTAAACCTCTCTGAGCACCCGGAGGTTCACGTTGAATCACGCAGTTAAGGGTTCTGACCTCACCTCGCAGGACAGCCGGGCCCCGTGACAAGCTCCGTGTCTGCGGCCGTCCTGAAGCCCTCGGCGGGTCCCCCTCTTAAAACCTTCCCGGTAGCCTTCATCTCGGAACCTGCGAAACAACGAAACTGAGCTTCAGACTGCTACAGGAAGCAGCATCTATTCACTAAACCCACCTTTCTTCTGCAAACACAATGCTATCAAACAGGTCATCGTCCATTCTCACGTCGGCCATTGCTCCAACTTCCGGCTAACTCGCCGGAAATTGTTATCTGACTGAACTCTGAACCCGGCGGCAGTGCCACCCCCAGGGTAGGAGGGAAAGTGTTCTCAGACGGTATGAGTTTATTTGATTTGATTTTTTGCTTTGACATTTGCCGATGGTTCACAATCCTTTTATGAAACAGCTTTGTACGTGAACACACCGTGAGAGCTACAACATATACAGAATAAAAAATATCATTAGTAAATAGAAAAGAGCATGTTACCTTTAACCTTTTGCCTTATTTATTAATCATAAATGAATAATTTGTACGTTAAATTAATGCACCTTTACATTGAGTGCTATTACCATGTATATTTATTAAACCCTTCTAGCACTAAGCCAGTACCGACCTTTTCTATACCATGAAATTAAGGATCATTTATTCAGTATTTAGCCTCCATTTTTAGAATTATTTCTTAGTCATTTTTATCAGTGTGGTTTTAATCCTGTCCATTTCCAATGCTGCAGGTTCTGTCGGTCAAGTGCACAGTTTGCATAATGGGTGTACACTCTTGCAAGTAATGTAAGCAATATAATTTTTCTTTACATCTTTCTTTATTTAGTATTGTGTTTTAGTTTGCCGTGTACTTTGTTGTGCCCACTAATGGAATACTTGAGGTTTTAAACTAGGTTTTAATAAATTGGCAGTTAGGGAACCTCACCAACGGCTTTGGCCTGTTAACTAAGCTTCTGTGCTATTTCCTGTTTTACTCCTGTTACAGAAACAAAGACACTCTTAATTAGACCACGTGAATCTCATCTCTGTTGGACTGGCCATTAACAGCAGGAATAAAGCAGGAGGCTTGAGACATAGATAAGGTGCAGATCAACCAGGTGTTTATTCCTCAACATTACAGATTACAGAAAACACAGCAAACCTAAATGGCATGTCTAGCCTGCCAAACGTTTAAAAGAAAGCAAACTGTAAATAAGCCAGACCACCCTGACTTTACATTGCAAGACACCTATGTAATTATAGAGCTTTGGATGAAAAAGGTCTGTTTTCTTTTATTTGAAATGTGGCCTTCTAACAGCAGGGGGTACTGCAAACCAAGTGGAATAATGAAGGAAGGTTTCTGTGAGTGAGTATGAGCATGCTGACCTGGCCATTTAATAATTCTTCTAAAAGAAAGCTAAGTGCCAACATGGGCAGCATTGGTCAGCGGGGTAATGGCTTTAACCTTTGAAAACAAGTTATCTTAAACAGTTCAGAAGTCCAGAAGTGTTTGACTGCCAAGAACGTGTTTCTGTGCTTTCTATCTGCCAGCTGTGAAAACACAGCTGGAGGTTTTGGATAAGGGACCATCAGCAACACTATCACAGATTAATGATTGAGTTCAGCAAACTTTTCTATGAGGCCATAGCCCACTGGCTCTTCTGTGGGTGAAAATTCATGTCAAGTGTTTTCACCTTCATGTCACAAGTTGTAATGGAAGGTCTATATTTTTAAATCTAATTTTTAACAAATGGAAAAATCTGCTGTGAAAACCACTCAGTCCCTCCACCTCCTCCACATTATGTGTATGCTGACACACAGAATCTACATGTGTCACTGTACAGTGTGTTACTTATTCACACAAGACCAGACAGCAGTGGTAGCAGAGCTACCATGAGACATGCTGACCTGCCAGTTTGCCTGTCATTGTGGAGGGGCCACAGGGGATCCAAGATTTTTTTTGTCCCTACTAAATGTTATTCATAGGCGATCTGTGCTCTATGTAAATAAAACTGAGCTGAACTGAAACCTCACAAAAAACAGACAACACCTTTGAAACGATTTAGGCCCAATCCCAATGCCCACTTTAAAAGCTCTAAACTCCAAACCCTCATAGACTTAAATTATATATCGGGTATAAATCGAAATCAGAATCAGAATACTTTATTAATCCCGAAGGAAATAATTTTGACAATCCCATGTTTTCTCAATTTTGTAGTTTGAGAATATTTTTTCCAATTTTCCAAAGGTATGATGAAAGTTTCCAAGCCAAATGTAAAGTTACAAGAGGCCAGGTCCAGTGGATCTGTGTGAAGTATTGCTTTGTTCCATAAGTTGGCTGTGCATTGTACACATTATTTGATGGTGAGGGTGATTTGAGGTTAAGAAGACCTTTCAAGCTGACAACATTGACTTGGCATTCCAAACCTATTACAAAATGTTATACACACAACCTGCACAAGCCAATACAGAAGATATAAAAATGTTTCTTAACTCATTAGATTTGCCATCAATTGGTGAGTGTCAAAATGAATGCCTAACCAAACAGATTCAGAAGAAGAATTGGAAATGGCCTTAAAGAAACGAAAAAATAACAAAACACCAGGTACAGACGGCCTGCCGGCTGAGTGGTATAAAGCATTTGAGGTGGAGGTGCTTCCAGTTTTGCTAAGGTCATTGAACTGGACATTCGAGACCATGTCCCCCCCCCCATCATGGTCTGAGGCAATCATAACAATTACACCTAAAGACGGTAAGAACAAAATGCTGTGCAGCTCATATAGGCCGATATCAGTCCTAAACCAACATTATAAGCTTTACGCCTTAATTATATCTAATAGGCTAAACTCGTTCATCCCAGATTTGATTGATGAAGATCAAACTGGATTTGTTGGGGGCCGGCAAACCCAAGACAACATAAGACGCTCTCTCCACATAATCAATAATGTAAGAGAAAGTAATCATAAAGCGGTACTAAAAAGTCTGGATGCCAAAAAGGCCTTTGATTGTGTATTTGCTGGACGTATTTGATTTTGGTCCTAGAAAGATTTGGTTTTGCTGAAAACTCCATTAACAGTATTAAGACATTATATTCAATGCCTACCGCGAGAGTCAAGATAAATGGACGAGTCACGGACCATATAAAGTTGGAAAGATCTACTCGTCAAGGTTGTCCCTTGTCTCCGACTCTTTTCGCTCTTTACATTGAACCTTTAGCACAGGCAATAAGAGAAAATAATAGTATTCATGGAGTCGTAGTTAATTCAAGAGAACATAAAATAGCACTATATGCTGATGATGTCCTCTTGTACTTGTTGAATCCAGACCAGTCCATCTGGACCCTTTTAGATTTGCTGGGAAGGTTTGGGATGTATTCTGGTTACAAACTCAACATAGGAAAAACACAAATTTGAAGTTTTAACTATAGCCCGTTGAGTGAGGTCAAAATTTTTTTCTGTTGATTGGTCTCTGAAAGCAATTAGATATTTAGCAGTATGGCTGACTAAATTGTTAGATGGCTTGTATAAAAAAAACTTTGAGCCTGTGAACCAAAAGATTAAAGAGGACCTCACTCAATGGTCAACACTTGTTTTTGATTTTAGTGCAAGAATGGAGGTCATTAAAATGTCAGTCCTACACAGACTACTGTATCTGTTTATGTCTCTGCCTATCAAAATCCCCAAATCTCAGTTCCATGACTGGGACAAACAAATATCTCGATTTATTTGGAGGGGGCGGAAACCTATTAAATATAGCACATTATTAATCCATAAAGATAAAGGCGGCTTCTCCCTCCCAAGTCTCAGAGATTACTACCTTGCCGCTCAACTCAAAATAATTATACAATGGTGTGATGACACTTATGGGGCCCGATGGAACGACATTGAGAATATGTGTGGGGTCATTCCAATACAAGCGTTGATAGGTGATCAGAAGCTGGCAACAGCCCACCAGAAAGAACTGAACCCTTTCACATCTTTTACATTGCTTATCTGGTTTGAGTTAGTGAAAGAACTAAATCTAAGGAACCACATTCAAGTACTTAAGTGGGTGGCTTATGACTCTGAGTTTAAACCAAACTGGTCGCATAAAGGCATTAATGTATACTGTAAAATACTGGATAAGAAAGGCCTGCAAAGTTTTCAAACATTACAAGAAAAATATGAGCTAGGAAAAAATGATTTTTTCAGATACCTACAATTACGTGACTAAAGAAATTAATACACAACCCAATGAAATAATTAATCTGATTTCACAAACATACTTTAAGGGATGTAAGTCAGTTATCTCTAAACTCTACTAGGGCATATTAAAAAGAAGGGGAACTTCAACAGATTATGTAAAGGGAAGATGGGAGAGAGAGTTGTCCTCAGTTATAACTTCTGAGCGATGGGACAATATGTGTGCGACTGCTATTTCAAACTCATCCTCTGCATACTGGCGAGAATTTAGTTGGAAAAACGTGGTACGATTTTTCATAACACCAAAACAACAAACACGGGGAAATTCTTCATGCTGGGGAAACTGTTGCAAACCATACCCACATATTCTGGTCGTGTCGAAAACGTTCTAAATTTTGGGAAGATGTTATATCAAAGATAGAACAAACTATAGGCTTTAAATCAAAACAACGGCCTGTCATGACATTTTATTTAGCAATTACTCATAAGTGGCTCTGTACTGACCCCCCTGTTCTGGACTGGTTGAGCATTGTTGAGGAGATTCATAAAATGGAAAAACTTACCTTTTTGTTAAGGTTGCAAGCTAATATTTATACCACAAGATGGGACAAGTGGTTGAAATCTATCCGAAATTTTTTTAAATTAATACATTTTTTCTTTCTCCTGTTTGTGCCTACTCACATCTATATAAACTTCTGCATGCCTCTCCTAGGCTGCTCTTACATCTGTAGATGTGCTGTCAGTTCATGAATACAAAGTCATGTTCTCACTGCCAGAATTGCTTTGTGGGAAAAAGCTGTGCTTTTCAGTCGACTGCTTGTTTTGTTATTGTTGTTTTTGGTTGTTTGTTGTTTTCCTTTTCTGTTGTAAAAAATATGTAAAACCTTTATTAAAAACTATGTAATAAAAAAAATTGGATGTATTGTTACATGGCAACCTTCCCAGGACTTAAAAATTGGTCAAATTGTTTCATACATATTCGGATAATGGGGACATTCACACTTGTGGCATCGGGCCTTAAATCAGGGCAGGATCTGCAACCTGAACTACTGGCTCACAGGGTTACTCATTAGGAAAGGCTTTACTACATAGACTGTAACTGAAAGATCAGGTTTTAGGTATTGTGATGTGACTGATTGGATTATTAATCCCTAATAGGAAGCTTCAGCATTAGCATTTTGCTCACTGTCTTTAGCCAGATGCCATTGTATTATATGACTAGTAAAAATTGTACATTTTTAACACATAGTGATGTAAGGACCGTACATTATTATAGGGACATTGTCAGCAATTATACAAGAAGCACTTGGAAATACTGGGCATGAAGAACTCACTTATAACAGGAAGAGAGTAAAGAACCAGGCTCAGAGAGGGGCAGCCATCTGATGTGACTGGTTGGAGGCTGAGTGGATAGCGAAGACAGAGAAAGGACAGAATAGAGAGACCACAAACAGGACAAAAACAAAGTATGGGAGAGAACAAAGTTTTGATCATAGTCTTAACCCATCAAAAAGATAGCCAGAAAATTCTGTTTTTTGGAACGGAGATGTTTATTAACCCTTTGAACAAAATCCACATTTTCTTGCTATATCATGTTGTGTATGATATATTTTTATTATATACTTATTATACAGGGTGGGCCATTTATATGGATACACCGTTATAACATGGGAATGGTTGGTAATATTAAAGTCCTGTTTGTGGCACATTAGTATATGTGAGGGGCAAACTCCTCAAGATGGGTGGTGACCATGGTGGCCATTTAGAAGTCGGCCATCTTGGATACAACTTTTGTTTTTTCAATAGGAAGAGGGTCATGTGACACATCAAACTTATTG
>NW_005187846.1:179618-181842 GCF_000239375.1 Pundamilia nyererei
CTCGCTTCTGTCAGTCTGCCCCAGGGCAGCTGTGGCTACAACTGTAGCTGCCTCCACCAGTGTGTGAATGTGAGAGTGAATGAATAGTGGCATTGTAAAGCGCTTTGAGGGCCCGAAAAGCGCTGTATAAATCCAATCCATTATTATTAAGAAACTCCAGGAACCACAAGTCTGTACTCTGAGAGTGAAATTAGTTTGCCATTGATCAACTGAGCACTAAGGATATTCGATATCTTCCCATAGACTATACAGTCTGACTAACAATGTTATTAATATGCATATGCCCTATACCACATATGCATTATACTTTTTAAATCCCATCTTAATGCTTTAATTGAATCTAATGTGTCCATGTTATTGCTTTAACTGAATGTGCTTATCTTTCTTTGTTTGTCATGTCAAGTGTCCCCCTTTTTTAAATACTATATTTTTACAAGTATAGTCAGGTAAAAATACATATATTAAGTCCGTTCTTCCAAAGATGAAATGAACCTGAACTAGAGTAACCTTCTGCCTGTGTTACGGAGGTTTAGAGGTTATCCAAAAGGCCAAAGACAAAGTAAACTGAGAACTTCAAAAGAAGCAACTCATCAGAAGGGGTTGTGTGTGTGTTTGTGTGTGTGTGTGTGTTTTGTGATATGCTAAAGATTTACACTGACATACCATGCAGGATCTCCACCCCCTACTGCAGGTGAAGGGCAGGTATGTGATAGGCTGAGCAAACACAGATACGATTCATGTTTTTGCTTCTCTAAGATGGGGCATAATAAACATGGATGTACAGTATGTCACCTTGTGACTACAACGTTTTATCTTACACAGTAACAGCAGATTTACTTTCCATTAAAAACAAAGATTATGTAAATGTCATAAAACCTCAGGCTTTCTTCTAAATAGTACGTCACAAACACCTGGCCATACACATACAGATTGGTCATCATTGAATCATTTTCACTTGGCAATAAAAAGGTAAGTCTACATCATCAAGTCGGTATAAAGCAAATGTAACTAAATATATAATTTAGCATAATTTTGTCAAACAGCCACTGACAGGTCTGGATCCATGCGGTAAAAGAAATTTACATATCATGTTTCGCTACTACTATTTATTGCACCTGTGCAGATTTATGACGGCACAGGCTGCTTACTTTGTACCACTCTTTATACAGCCAAACATGTCAGGACGTGCAGATAACATGCCCACACAGCCTGGCCTGGAAGACAGCTGCAGGGGCACGTGTGCATATGTGAGCAGCTGTGTTTGTAAATGAGGAATATTGCAAAATGCATGCAACTATCAAACGTGACCATGTTTACTCATCATGTGCCAATGAAGGTAGAAGGATAATGATACATCTTTGAAAAAAAAGAACTCAGTGGACTAATGAACTGTTTGGGGCTAAGTACAGGATGCAGGTCTTTCTGATGTAGCTTTGTTTCCTGGTAGTTCGTCTTTCACCAGATGTCACCACCGTGTTGCAGACTTGGAGTTTGTTCAGAAGTGATCCATCAGTCTTTGTATTTTCATCAGGGAAACCACATCTATGTTTATGGTTGCTCAAAAAGCAAATGCTTAGAGCAGAGTGTTTTTGGTCACACTTTAAGCACAAACTCAGTCCATGTTTCTAACACCCCTGAAAAGTTTGAACAACACATTTATTATTATATTGTCTTTTGGCTTACAAAGAACGGGATTCCCAACATGAAATGATACTGTGCTGTGAAAAGGTATTTTTCACTCCCTGATTTCATATTTCTTTGCATATTTGTCACATTTGTCAAACAAATTTCAATTCTAGAAATAAATAACCCTGGTAAATACAAAATGCAGTTTTTACATGATGATTGCATTTATTGGGGGGAAAACTCCAAACTTACCTGGCCCTATGTGAAAAAGTAATTGCCCAATAAATGTAATAGTTGGATTTGCCACCTTTGCCAATACAAACTGCAATCAGTCATTTGCAATAACTGGCATTAGTCTGTCACATTGGAGGAATTTCAGCCTGCTCTTCTTTGTAGAATCGATGTAATTCAGCCACATCAGAGAGTCTTCCAGCACAAACAGCCTGTTTTAAGGTGCCACAGCATCTTAATCTGATTAAGTCCAAACTGGGCCACTCCAAAACCGTCATTTTCTTTCTTTCTTTCTTTCTTTCTTTCTTTCTTTCTTTCTTTCTTTCTTTCTTTCTTTCTTTCTTTCTTTCTTTCTTTCTTTCTTTCT
>NW_005187846.1:181980-192272 GCF_000239375.1 Pundamilia nyererei
TTCTTTCTTTCTTTCTTTCTTTCTTTCTTTCTTTCTTTCTTTCTTTCTTTCTTCTTTCTTTCTTTCTTTCTTTCTTTCTTTCTTTCTTTCTTCTTTCTTTCTTTCTTTCTTTCTTTCTTTCTTTCTTTCTTTCTTTCTTTCTTTCTTTCTTTCTTTCTTTCTTTCTTTCTTTCTTTCTTGGAGTTGCTGTTGTGTTTGGGATTATGTCCTTTAGGATCTTCTGGGAGAGTGCAGAATTCAGGGCTCCATTTTTATCCAGGTCCTTGAGCAGTAAAGCAGCACCAGCCCACCACACCACCGAAACCATGTTTCACTGTTGTGGTGATGTTCTTTTTATGAAATGCTATTATTTTTATGCCTTATGTAATATTACTCAAACCTTCCAAAATGTTCAGTTTTTGACTCATCATAAGTTCTTTGGCAACTTCTTAGATGAGTTGTTGACGTGTTCTTGGAGTGATTTTGGTAGTCTGGTCACTCTGGCAAAGTTCTGGACTGTTCCAAGTTTCCCCATAATGGTTAGAAATGGTTTTGTAACCCTCTAGACTGACAGAGACTCAGTGCAGTTCTGTTTTTGAGTTTCTTTGAATCATGGCACCGATCGTTTGCCACAGGATCTTTTAGCCTGCTTCATTTTGTTGGACCTGTTTTGTTTGTGGTATTTTGATTCAGCAGTAATCAGGCCTCACCTTTACAAAAAACTGTCATTAATCAGTTAATTAATGATTTAACAAGGAAACAATGGGATTTTTTTTCTTTTACACAGGGCAGGAAGGTTTAGATCGTTGTTTTCCTATAATAAAGTAAATCATTCTTTAAACCAAAACTCAAAAACTTGTAAATCTGACAAATATGCAATAAAAATGTAAGAAATCAGGAAGGGGGAGCAGGTTTTTCACAGCACTGTGTTGGTGTTCCTGCAGAATGTTTGACTCTTGCCATTAGATGGCAGTGCTTCATTTAAAGTGACACTGAAAGTGAGCACCATCAGTGACATTCAGCAGTGGGAAAGAAAATCATTTTATCGGGAGCAATAGAGCAACATCCTCATGTGTCCTCTCTGACACCACCTTCACCATTCACTTCAAACAGCATCTCCATATCCTGCACTCATGAAACTGAGACGATGTGGAATAATCTTCTGGTTTATTTATTGCAGTTTATTGTATAAATATATGCTAGTTATATCGATTTGGAAAAATGAACACTAACATTCATTTGCCTGTCCTGTAGTAAACCAGTGATTCCAGTTCACACTGTTAACATGTATTTGTCACATGTAACCAGTACTGCTAGTGTTGCAGGGTGAGAGTTTTGTGGTTTGGTAGTTGTGTTACGTTTGCCTCATAATATGTGTAAATCTGGAGTCAGCTGGAAATCTTCACTTGGTTTACCTCTCTCCACTGCTGAGGTTTGTGAAGCACTGGAGCTGCAGGATCTCACCACTGATGGCTACTGGGAGGTCTCTTCAGATTCTTGTCTGACAGCAAGGGTCCTCCACTCTCTGGAGAGCCCCTTCACCTCCAACAACCATGGACCAAGACCTGAGCTCTAGTCTCTTAAACACACACACACACACACACACACACACACACACACACACACACACACACACACACACACACACTTGACTTTTGTATCTTAGTGAGGACATCTAACTGACATAATGCTTTCCCTAGCCGCTTACCATACCCCTAGCCATCAAAAACAAATGCCACCCCCAGTCCTCATGCTAAACCTAACCATGCCCTAATTGTAACCCTGACACTAAAACTACATTTTGAGTCTCAAAAATGCCTTTAAACTTGTGGGGCCTGGAATTTTGGCCCCATAAGGGACTGTTCGTCCCTACAAGTGTAGTAACAGTCACATTTTTGGTCCTCACAAAGTGTGTGTGTGTACGTGCGCGTGCGCGCACACACACGCACACACACACACACATAGACATTCAGACAAATTATGCTTGGGGGATGCATTGGCCTCCATGTGCTCTACAATGGGAATATTTAACTCATTGTTGCCCCTTAATCCTCACCTCCACCCTTCCTGTGACCCCATGCTGTCACCCCCCCCCCCACCCCACTCTTAACCACTAGTTACATTCAAAGGTAGCTGAAGTTCTACCATATTAAAATCATAATCATAATTTAAATCTACTACCCCCTGCCTCAGTTTTTCTTAACTCTCTTGGTTCAGTATATTATTCTGTCACAAATTATGGATAAAATGTATCCAGATTTTCAGATGACATGAAATGACACAACAGTTTTATCAACTTGCCTATGGAAACCTTTCCTTAAAATTCAGAGTTGCGTTTGACCACAGGCTAAAAGAAGAATAGGTAAGAAAGTAAAAAAACAAACAAGCAAACCCCAAAAACAAAAAACAAAACCCCAACCTGTTGGCTGTAGGAAGATTGAGGTCATAGGTCAAGCTGGAGTGAGCAAGATGGGCAGTAATGAGAGACTGGCCCTCATTAGATCCAGCTCCTGATGAGATGGCAATGAGAGCTGATGAGGACAGTCAGGAGTAACAAGCAACAGCACACTGAACAGCAGTTTGGACATTTATCTGGAAATATGCTCGTGTGCATGTGTTGTAACTAATAACAGATACGTTCTTAAGTTCTTAGAAATGAAATGTACTTAAATGGAAGCTGGAACTCATCCAGGTAAGGAAATCTTAAAAAGTTGATTCTGTTCATCTGGACGCACTTTTATTAGTGGGAGAAACATTTCGTCACACATCCAAGTGACTTGGTCACTAAAACAGTTATGTCCAGATGAACAGAATCAACTTTCTGGGGTTTGGGGTCTGCCCTCTGCAAAAGCCCTCTGCAGCTCTTATTTTAATCACCCTGTCTCGGTTCTTTTAACTCTAAGTATCAGAAAGAAGAAAATGTGGTAACATCTGGACTGATGTGCTAGCAGCTCTCCATTCCTTCATATATCCGTGTTGGGCAGAGTGTAAATCCCGAGGCTGAATGGCCGTTGTGCAAGCACACGCACTTCTTAGAAGGCAAAGCTATGAGCACACTCAGCAGTGTATAAAACCTTTTTTTTTATTGAGAAATGAATTCTTTTTTTGTGAAGTATTTATGGAGGGATTAATAATTCATTTGAAAAATTGATTTAAAAATAGCGTTTTTATTTTAAATTCAATTATTAAATAATACATGACTTTAGTCTGAATACATAAAATAATAAAAATGAATTTACAAATGCATAATTTATTATACAATTCATTATTTAAGCACAGAATTCTTCATTTCGATGCGCGTGGCTTTTGTGATCCTCCATACTGGACACAGGCAGGAGTGTCATTCACTGACTGAGGCCTGCAGTGAAAACGGTTTCAGCAGTCATCTGAAGCGCCATTGCTTCATATACCCCATAGATCATGTACCAAACAGACCCTCCAGTTTTGGTGGTCTGTTAAACTCTGTGTGAACGGTCAGGACACACAGTCAAAACAGGACCGAAACCGGAAGAGGAAGTAAAAGCAACCAGATGAATATTTGGGATGCCATACTTTGAAAGATGCATGAAGTGATATTATAACATCAAAACTGAAGAACAGAAAGGCAAATCATGACAATAATATCTTTGTCACTTCTTCAGGGCCCAGACCTTCATTTATGTATCAGCACCTGCAGCAGCCGGCAAAATGAGCCAAAGATCTATGAGGAACTAGGGATAAACATTAGCTAGCTTCCTTATGCAAAGGAGTAAAGATCAGTGATGGGAATAACGGTGTTACAAGTAACAGCGTTACTTTTTTCAGTAACGAGTAATCTAACTAATTACTATTTCTATCGTTACAATGCTTTTACTAACAAGAAAATGCGGTTACATTACTTTTTTTCAATAAACAGATGATTGAAGCTGTATTCAGCTTACTGCATCTTATATCAGTTGCACGGAAGTAGCTGTAAGTAATCTTACAGCTACTTCGCTACAGCTTTAAGCAGCTGCGCGCTCCCGTGGACGGCAATCACGTTCTGGCAAACTATGACTTTTTGACACAACGCCTGGAGCTCAGGGGGCAAAACAATCGCATGAGTGCTTTTGGCTGAGGAAGAATAAAGTAGTCGTGGTAAGCCAATCACGGGACCACTTCAAGATGACAAAGCAACAAGGTGATATATACCAGTTTTTAAATTGTGCTAAGAGGGCAACTAAAACCAGAGTCATGATAAACAATATATATGAATACTTTCATCACGTTTACTGTCTAAGGACAGCGCAGCGAGCACTCTCTGCTTATGACAAACAAAAACAAAAATAAAAAAACAACAGCCTCTTGGTGGAAAAATGCACCATGTCGACCAATCAAAAGATGATATGGCGACATGACATTTGGTTGTTTAGGAAGAGGGGACGTTTTAGGAGTGACGGCGAGAGAGAGAGGGAGTTTTGAGATGTGAGAGATTTGTGACGTTTAGCGTGTTTGGAGTGTGTAGTTAATGTGTTGTCTTGTGTAGTTAGTGTGTAGTGTTGTGGATAGTTTTGTGTTGTGTGTCAGAACAATGAGGCGGCTGCTGTCTCCAGGTAGAAACAGGAGTGACACACCTGCTGCTGTCAGACCTGCAGGTTGTGCAGGTCAGGCTGTGATCTTCTCCTTTATAGTGGACAGATATTTTTGGAGTGGCACAAATAATTTGTGGCATCTTACTGAAGAACAGCTGATTGTTACGTAAATAGTTTGAAATGGTTATTTTAAAAAGGCGTAAAAGGTAAATGGCTGCAAATAACTTTGTTGTTTGCAAAACTTGTGCGTATGATTTTAAAATTGTCAATTTATATTTGTATTTAAAGTTATGAAATATGGTTCATTAAACATGTTTGTGGTTGTTACAGTAAAACATAACTTTTTCTACTCTGATTTTATGTTTTAGATCAATTGTGTTGATACAGTCTGTAAAAATGAAAACACAACTGTAAATTCAGACACGTGAGGTTGTGCTGAAAAGAATGAGACCAAACAAGGCAAAGGAAATAGTTTTTAAAGGTGAAATGTGGAGGAAACATCAGAAGTATTGAAAAATGGTCAATTATACCCTGGACCCCAGACCGTTAAACTTTTTTTTTTAAGTAATGCAATAGTTACTTTTCAAGTAACTAATTACTTTTAGAATCTTGTAACTCAGTTACTAACTCAGTTACTTTTTTGAAGAAGTAACTAGTAACTATAATTAATTACTTTTTCAAAGTAACTTGGCCAACACTGGTAAAGATGCCAGAACATTCATTGTGTGAGCCTCCAAAAACAGTTGGCGCTCTAACCCTGTGGTTTACAGCAAGTCCCCCGTGACCAACAGGAAGCAGGGTCACGGGGGACTTGCTTACCTGTGAGTGACAGCGCTGCATGCTTGGCTGATACTGTCTTGAGCCATGATCGATGGATGAGTTGACGTCCAAGAGTTCTGTTTGCCTTGCTGCTATCAAATGCCTAGTGTGACCTACTGCATAGATCAAGATGTGAGCCTCACTCCAGTCCCACTGGAACAGCAACAGGTTGTGACCTCTGACAACATGATCCAACATCATGTGGAGACTGCACATAAATAAACACTTGGCTTAAAGAAACAGTGATAAGACAACTGGAAAACAGAAATGCATGAGAATGCAAAGGTTGTGTGTGTGTGTGTGTGTGTGTGTGTGTGTGTGTGTGTGTGTGTGTGTGTGTGTGTGTGTGTGTGTGTGTGTGTGCGCACTGCGGTAATTAATAAAATAATTTTCTGCACAAGCTGAGCATCGGTCATTCCACTGCTTGGAGAACTATGTGGCTTTTAGGGCCCTGTTTGTTCTAAAGTGATGCAGGTTTTGAAAAGACCCTCTGAAGTGACAGCTTTTTCTCTTTTCCTGTCATTGTGGGACCCATCCAGGGTGCTGAGACACTTATATCACTGGGCCGTGACAGCTATACACATACATGAACACACAAACACACAGAGCGGTGCCTAAAAGCCTTTTGTTGCTGGGTCCTGGTCCACTGATCTTCCTGGTTGCTGAAGGACAATGAGGGTCAGTCAGTCAAACAGGCAGGCAGGCAGCTACTGTCTGCTTCCCAGTAACATAGCAGGCAGTTGTGTGGGCAGAACTAATCTGGGAATGTCTCTTCAAGTCTTCTTAAAAAACTCATCTTTGATGAACATCAAAACAAAGAAACTGTGGATGCACCAAGTCCTGCTGATACAATTACTATTTTTATATACGGGGGCAATTAAGTTAAACCTATCATGAAAGCAAATGCAAAGCTCCCAAATCTTTGCATAAATTAGATTAACGTTATTTAACATGCTACGAAATAGTGAATTCTTGACCGTCTGCAGAGCTGCAGGAAATTTGGACTGTTGTAACTGTTGTAACTGTAAATTGATTCAGTGCTACGGACTCAAACGGAGCTCACACCACCTCTCATCCAATATTTTAAACTGAATTCATCTGCATAGACTGTCATTCAGTATTCTTGGGTGAAACAATGTGTGTAAACCAAATGTAGTTGCTCTGGGTTTGACTTCTGAGGGACAGTGTTGCATGCATGTCACAAATGAAAGCCAATGAAAAAGAATCCGCTAAATAAAATCCCAAAGAATAAAGTTCCAAGTAACCAGACTTCATCAGTAATTATGATTAGATGGCATACCTTAAACAATGGTGTTCTAATAATTGCTACCTAATCAATAACGTGCATTAAACCAATATGTTTTTTTTCATGTGACTGGCCAGTTCATATGACATCACATCACAGGAAGATGGACTGGTTCCTCTACAGTGCTTTTCTATTGTTTTTGAGTGTTGAGCGTGCTTTATGCAACATCCCTTTATTACTCATGAAAAAACATTTTTTCCACGTCTAAGTGCTCATCAGGCTGTGAATCTAACATTCACAGCAGCTCTGGGTTCAATACCTCACCCAAGTATATGTTTTCATAAAAAGTGGAGCAACCAGAAAACCTTAACTAGAAACCTTTCAGTCAGTAGATAACCTGTGCCTCCTCCCGAGCCACAGATTTAGTTCTCGTTCACTCTGGTGGTATTTCACAGTCCAAAAGTAAAGAGTAAATACAATAACAGAAGTCAAAAGTAGGCTTAAGCTATGTACCAGTTTGACATCAAATCAACAAGTACAAATAGGATCATACATTAATGCTTATAGAACAATACATTTGTTTGCAGTTAATGAGAAAAAACAAAAAACAAAGAGCAAAGTTATGTATAAGAATCTATATGCAATACTCACACTCATCAGGGAAACAGAAAAACACCTGAAATGCCTGTTTTTTAATGCACCTCTTTAACAGGGCATTTTAATATGGGACTCTCTGGGACTGACTCGTGTTTGGAAACAGTCTCAAGCGGTCATTAGGGTTAGTGATTTTTAGCACATTTTTAGCACATACAACACAAATACATTGGAAGCCCACAGAACATCAGGCAGCTTCATCATGTAATTTCAGGATCTGAAAATGGTTATCTGTAGGTAAAGTACGTTTTCTCACTATCCAGAAACTTTACACTCTGTGTAATATAGTTACACAGACTAAAATGGTATCATTTGCATAAATCAGTGCTGAATTTAAAACCATTTTCTACATTTTCTAAATAAATCTTTTTTAAATACCCTTCAACCTCGGCATAATTCCTGATTAGGCAAATGGACTTTTTGTATCAACCAAAGCAGATGCTACTTATTTACTGTAGAAGTTTCAAAGGTATGAATCAGTTACTTGGATTCATGCATTTTAAACCAGCTCATTCTTTCTAAAGTGGGTTTTGCTCCTGGTCATATATCAATCTGTTACCCGATGAAGACAGAGAAAAGGAATTATTCAAACAGCTGGAGGGAAATAGCAAGTCAGTGAAAACCACTGCTGTCTCATCAATAAACGGTCGGGGCATTGTTGTCTTACAGTTGACAGGAGACTGGGGACAGCCCTAAAGGAAACACTGTGTGTGTCCTCTGTGTGTCAGCAGGGGTGCTCTCCATCAAACCTTAAGACATTAATTTGCCTCCTCATTACTATCATTCAGCCTGCAGGTAGAGTGGAAGAGAGGGGGGTGGTCTGGAGAGTGTGTCTAAAAGTAATGGCATCCAGTCCTCCACAGAGTGCTGAATTCAGTTGTGCCAGTGGAGGGTTTCCTGTTTTAAAGGTGAGAAACTCAGCTGTTCTTTTTGTTTTAAATATTTTTTTCACCAAAATTAGAAAATCTACTTCTGCTTGTCTGTCTGATGGTTCAAAAGCTAATCAGTCTATAGCATTCAGCCTCATCGAGTCAGATAGTTTAATTAGGATCCCATTAAGTCAACATGCAAGCTGACATACTGACAAGACACGTTAGTTGGTTTAAAAACAATTTCTAGAGTAGGCTCAATAAAGTCTTCAGGAGTAACTTGGATTCAGCGAAACACTTCAGCCAGCCGGTCGTTTACACCAGAGTGCAACTAAGTTGCACATTTATGTCATGAAATATGCAAATACATGCATACTGTTGTTGGAATATGCATAATTGGAGAAAGCTGGCAACCATCTATCTAAAATGAAATTTTAAGTCTAAATGAACTTAATCTATTTTCAGTGGTTACTGCAAATGCAAGTACAGAATCAGCAACAAAACGTGATGACAAAGTGTGTCACTTTTTCTAAAAGTAATGTTTAAAAAGCTTCCCCCTGAACCATTTTACCGCTACTTACATGAAGAGTCACACAACTTCTGAAACAGGTTCAAACACAGTTGGCTAATGTAGTTTCCATACTGGCCGTTGATTGGCTCATAGAGGGCAGAGGCAGGATAACCACCGTCACGGTTTCTGAATTTCCCAATAGATTTCTGTCATTTAATGTTTTTTCTTTATTTTTACTACTTTTACACTGTAGATACTGAAGACATCAAATATATGAAGCAAGATACATGGAATTATGTTGCAAAGGAAAAATTGAGAAATAATTCTGAATATGTTTTATATTTTAGATTCCTTCAAGGAGCCAGCCTTTGCTTTGTTGACAGTGCTGCAGACCCTTGGCCTTCTCTCAATGAGCTTCATGGTTGGATAGTGCAGTGGTAAGACTACACACCTTTGCAACTGGAGTCGAAGTTCGATTCCCACCAGGTATCCAGCAATGGTCCTGGCTCACATGAGGACTGCTCCAGGAAAGGAAGACCAAGAGTCCTGTCTGCTGCTGAGGATAAATTCATCTGAGTCACCAGCCTCACAAATCACAAGTTCACAGCACCTCAGATTAGAGCCCAGATAAATGCCACATAGAGATTCAGAAGCAGACAAATCACTACATCAACTGTTCAGAATGTGTGAATCAGGCCTTTATGGTCACATAGCTGCTAAGAAACCATGACTAAGGAAACACAACAAGCAGAAGAGATTTGTTTGGACCAAGAAACCAGAGGAATGGACATTAGACCAGTGGAAATGTGCTTTGGTCTGATGAGTCCAAATCTGAGATTCTTGGTTCCACCCACCTTGCTTTTGTGCACCCAGAAAAGATGAATGGATGGTCTCTACATGCATGGTTCCCACCGTGAAGCACGGAGGAGGAGGTGTGATGGTGTGGGGGAGCTTTGCTGGTGACACTGTCGGGGATTTATTCAAAATTGGAGGCACACTGAACCAGCATGGCTACCACAGCATCCTGCAGCCAACAAGTGCTCAGCATCTCTGAGAACTCCTTCAAGACTGCTGGAAAACCATTTCAGGTGACGACCTCATGAAGCTCATCGAGAGAATGCCAAGAGTGTGCAAAGCAGTAACCAAAGCAAAGGGTGGCTGTTTTAAGATTTTAAAATGTGAAAGATGTTTTGAGTTATTTGGTGTTCAAGTTGTTTAAGGTAAGAATATCATCAAAGTGGTTGAATTACTCATGGAGCACATTATTGACCAGGGCTTCGAAACAGCTGAAATGTTAATCAAAAAACCATCACTATCCCTCTGAAATATGATTAAATTGTATTGAAAGTGGTTTCCCCTCATCTGCTTCGTGTATCTGGTAAAGCTACATGGCAGAAATCCATAAAATGTATAAATCAAGCTTGCTGTTGCACTCTGGAGCAGTGATTCGGGTCTGTGTGACTACAGCCTGCACAGTACCTGTAACTGCATCCCTAAAGAGAGGAACTTCCATTTGATGATCACAGAAATGATCTGTTCTTTTCAGCTCACATGCACTTGGTTGTATCTAAAAGTGATGCAGAAATGTTCTCCCATTGACTCTGATTCATTTGTTCACATTATCCCACATTCAGTGTGTGTGTGTGTGTGTGTGTGTGTGTGTG